>NC_057806.1:582018714-582042251 GCF_018294505.1 Triticum aestivum | reverse complement strand
GGGGGCGACGATGGGTACGACGCAACGGGGGCGGGGATGGTCGGGGCGCCGCGCGCGACGACGGGGAAGGCCGGGCGCGCGCGACGATGGGGGCAGGGACGGACGGGGCACGCGCGAAGCCGGGGATGGCAGGGGCGCGACGACGGCGACGGGGACGGGGCGGCGACGAAGACGGACAGAGGAACTAACTGAAATTTTTCTTAAGTGTTGTATATATAGGAGAGGCCTTTAGTACCGGTTGGAGCCACCAATCGATACTAAAGGCTAAATTTGGCCAGGCCAAGGGGCAGGAAGAGTAGGCCATTAGTATCGGTTGGTGGCTCCAACCGGTACTAAAGGTCACCCTTTAGTACAGGTTGGAGCCACCAACCGGTACTAAAGGTAGTGCGCTGCGACCACAAAGTTTAGTCCCACCTCGCCGAGCGAAGGGCAGCCGCACTGGTTTATAAACCCAGCCGCGGCTGCCCTTGCGAACTCCTCTATAAAGCAGGCTTCTGGGCCTAACTATGGCGCGCTACCCTATGAGTCTGCTGGGCCATGTGGGCCTGAAATTGCACGCCCGTGGTCTAGCAGGCCCACGGGGCAGCGCCCCAAATTTTTTATATAGTTTTTTTCTTTTCTGCTTTATTTTTTTGTATTTATTTCTGAGTAGTTTTTTTCTTTTCTCCTATATTTATTTTCTTCTATTTATTTCTGAGTAGTTTTTATATAGTTTTTTTCCTTTCTTGTATAGTTTTTTTCTTTTGTGCTATTTTTTCTTTTCTCCTTTTTTTCCTTTCTTCTATTCATTTATTTTTATATACCATGCCAAGTTGATGGTTGAAACTTGATGGTTCAAAGTCTAGAGTTATAATAAGTTTTAAAAAATGAAGTGCCGGTGTAACAGATGAGTTTTCGTCTGAAACCGACCCTGATACTTTGAAAGAGATTGTCCAGTTTGTACACAAAGTGCATCCAGTTTTTGCCGTAACAGAAGAAGTCCGGAGTTGTAATAAGTTATTAAAAATAAAAAAGAGGTGCAATGCTCGTTAATTAGCTTCAAGCCTTTCAGAATAGTGTAAACGACACTTCACATAGCTCCGTGAAGTCTACCATATTCCTCAAGGCTTGAAGCTAAGCAACGTGAGCATTGAGCCTCTTCTTCATCATCTTTGCACTTAGGGCTTATAAACCGCTCCTAGTGCCTCTCTCTTCATGAGGTGGGACTAAAAAATAGCTTACTAAGAAACTGTAGTACTGGTTCATGCCATGAACGGGTAATAACGGTGCTCATGGGACCCCAGCCTGACCTGACACAACCTCATTAGTACCAGTTCATTGCACGAACCGGTGGTAAAGGTTCGCCACGAAACGGTACTAAAGAGCTCCTCCCGCCTAGCAGTTGGAACCAGCACTAATGGACACATTAGTGCCGGCTCAAATTCAAACCTGGACTAATGTATCTCATTTTGTAGTGCTTTTCAATTTCAGGGTCATTTAGCTCAAAACAAATCATTAAATGCATGAAAAATAGCAAATGAAGGCAGAAATGGTTGAAAGTTGATGGCGTCGCTTTGAATGGTGCATACTAAATGCACAAAAAGTCTAGAGTTGTAATAAGTTAAAAAAATGAAATGCCTTTGTAACAGATGAGTTTAATTTCGTTAGAAACCCGAATACTTCGAAAGAGATTGTCCAGTTTGTAAACGAAGTGCATCCAGCTTTTGCCGTAACCCTCTCTACTTTTTTGCACATGCTATGTGGGTGAAATGATGATACCATGCCAAGTTTCAACTTTTTCAGAGTTCATTTATAGTGCTTTTCAATTTCTAGGTCATTTAGCTCTCAAAAAAATCATTAAATGCATGAAAAATAGCAAATGAAGGCAGAAATGGTTGAAAGTTGATGGCGTCGCTTTGAATGGTGCATACTGAACGCAAAAAATATAAGAGCATTTAGATCATGATCTTATATTTCTTTACAGTCTGAATTGTCAATATGATCTTATACATCAAAAATACTTTGATCATCAATGATCTTTTTGTGTATAATCTGAATTGTCAATATGAGTCCTCAACGATTTGTAAACCGGTGAAGACTCATATTGCGGCCACAAATTCTACACATAGAGTTCAGTGAAGACCATGTGCTTGTGATAGTTTGAGAAGTAACATATTTAAGGTGGTAAAAGCCTTGTTAGGGGAGCGAGGTGGGACTAAAAACAGCTTGCCATAACCTCATTAGTACCGGTTCGTGGTACGAACCGGCACTAAATGGTGATGGTGGGGCCATAGCGTGACCGCAGGCTGCCACAGCCTCTTTAGTACCGGTTCGTGGCATGAACCTGTACTAAAGGTTCAACATGAACCGGTACTATTGATCGCCGCCATGAACCGGTACAATTGATCACATTAGTTCCGGTTCTGTTACAAACCGGCACTAATATGCTTCACATTTGACCCTTTTTCTACTAGTGATACCACAATTAAGAAGAATTACATTGAAATTATGCCAGGTAGCACTCCGCATCAAAAATTCTGTTTTTATCATTTACCTACTCGAGGACGAGCAGGAATTAAGCTTGGGGTTGCTTGATACGTCTCCAACGTATCTATAATTTTTTATTGCTCCATGCTATATTATCTACTGTTTTGGATATTATTGGGCTTTATTATCCACTTTTATATTATTTTTCGGACTAACCTATTAACCAGAGACCCAGCCCTGAATTGCTATTTTTTTGCCTGTTTTAGGGTTTCAAAGAAAAGGAATATCAAACGGAGTCCAAACGGAATGAAACCTTCGGGAACGTGATTTTCTCACCGAATACAACTCAGGAGACTTGGACCCTACGTCAAGGCACGTAACAGGAGGCCACAAGGTAGGGGGCGCGCCCTACCCTACCAGGCGCGCCCCCACCCTCGTGGGCCCCCTGTTGCTCCACCGACGTACTTCTTCCTCCTATATATATCCACGTACCCCCAAACAATCAGATACGGAGCCAAAAACCTAATTCCACCGCCGCAACTTTCTGTATCCACGAGATCCCATCTTGGGGCCTGTTATGGAGCTCCGTCGGAGGGGGCATCGATCACGGAGGGCTTCTACATCATCATCTGAGCCCCTCCGATGAAGTGTGATTAGTTTATTTCAGACCTACGGGTCCATAGTTAGTAGCTAGATGGCTTTTTCTCTCTTTTTGGATCTCAATACAATGTTCTCCCCATCTCTCGTGGAGATCTATTCGATGTAATCTTCTTTTTGCGGTGTGTTTGTTGAGATCGATGAATTGTGGGTTTATGATCAAGTCTATCTATGAATAATATTTGAATCTTCTCTGAATTCTTTTATGTATGATTGGTTATCATTGCAAGTCTCTTCAAATTATCAGTTTGGTTTGGCCTACTAGATTGGTTGTTCTTGCCATGGGAGAAGTGCTTAGCTTTGGGTTCGATCTTGCGGTGTCCTTTCCCAGTGACAGAAGGGGCAGCAAGGCACGTATTGTATCATTGCCATCGAGGATAACAAGATGGGGTTTTTATCATATTGCATGAAACTATCCCTCTACATCATGTCATCTTGCTTAAGTCGTTTGTCGGTGTACTAGAGTAGGGGTACCCTAGTATCTCGAACTTGTGCACGGGCAGTCGCAGTATCCCGCGGCAAGGCTTGTCGGGTGACCGCCAAGGTCCTACGTGGTTCCTTTGGAGCCATTCAAGAACAAAGTATCCAAACCAAGACACCACAAGACCCCGGCAAGAGGAGCTTGCCAGGAAGGCCAACCAAGGCAAGGCGCTTAAGGAGACAAGACCCCGGCAAGAGGAGCTTGCCGGGAAGGCCACCCGAGGCATCTCAAGGAACTTGCCGCGGCGTGCCTCGCGTCCCGGCAAGGCCCGGTGAGCGACAAGCTCCCGGACGCGACAAGACAACGACCGTGGCAAGGCGCTTGCCGCGGCAAGCCACCACTCTGTGCCCGCGCTCCAGCACATCCACCAACGTGTCGCTCTGGGACCCTTCCAGGCGTGCGTGGCAGGAGGCTGTGCAACCAGCGGTGCGCAGTGGCGAGCGGCGCTGACAAGATTGCCATCGTGGCGAGCGGTGGCGTCCCTGACGGTCCCTTTTGCACTGTTTAGGTGACACAGACGGGCATTTAATGCCCTTGTCCCCTGCCGTCAGGGTTAGGTATGATACACTATAGCAGGTAGCTGTACCTACCGCAGCACCTTTCCATTTTTACCCTTTGTCTCCGTTGCCACCTGTCGGTGACCCCTTGAGCATATAAAAGGAGGCCCATGTGCAACGTAGAGGGGAGTTCGGAAAAAAGAGAACACTCAGGCTCGGTCTCGTTAGCCACTGGTGTGTACTGTAGCACTCCGCTCTCCCGAGCAAGAACTCAATACAAACCACAAAGCAGGAGTAGGGTTTTACGCATCTGTGCGGCCCGAACCTGGGTAAACTGCTCGTGTGCTTCGCCTCGATCCGCTCTTCGTGCGACCTACGCCCCCGCCGAACCGAAAGGGACTCGGTCCGCCGGTCCCATAGGTGTTCGTGGATTAGTCCCCCGACATCTTTGGCGCACCAGGTAGGGGGCGTCGAGGTTGTGTGAACCAGATCCGGCGTTCACACGAGCTAGATCTTCATCATCTTCATCGACATGCCGCCGAAGAAGAAGGCTTCGGAGGCGACTGCTCCGTCCGCGCTGAACCCACCACCGCCGAAGCAAACGACTGATGGGGCAGACGCCGGCGGAAGAACGGGCATCGACGAGGGAGCTCACGGTGCTGCCAGGTCCAAGGACAAGGCTGCGCTACCCATCGGCGGCGTAGCCGGCTCCCACAACGACCGGGCGCACTCCAAGACCTCGGCGTCTGTACATGCACCGCGCCCATCTCAGGAGGCGCGGGACCGGCAGCGTCATGGTACTCACAGTACCATGCGTTTGCTGGACCAAGATCGAGTTGGCGGATCCCAGAGTGCTCAAGACCAGCATGCACGCCAACATGCTGGCACGAGCGAGGCACGGTCGCCTGGACGGGATACTGCTCCTTCTAACATAGTTAGAAGTCTGAGCATATCCCGCTCCTCGCACCGTTCGCCACCGCCACCCGCCACTGCAGCAGAAGCTTTAGCGCGAGCTCAACTGCTCCTGGACTACCCTCCAACGGCAGACAAGATCGACGATTGGAGGGCCACCATTCAGAGTCTCATCGGCTTCGCCAACGGCGACACTCAACAGCAGCCGAGCACGTCGCAGCCACGGCAAGCTAGCCAGGCACGAGCCGGTGGCGATAAGACCGGTGGGGGCGCAACCACTATGCACTCTCCACCCCGAAGGCCAAGATTGCCGACTCGCCGGATCCACCTCGACAGCGACTCCACCGCATCATCAGATCCACGAGCTCGCCGCGATCAGCGCCAAGTTCTTCATGAACGATAGCAAGAAGACGCTCGCACTGGCATCAAACGCCGAAGAGAAGCACGACGTCAATCAGACCAGCGCGCTGGGCCCTCTGCCGACATGCATGCGCCAGGGGAACCAGGCGACTTGCCGTACGCGGTAGGTTGCCCTGCGTTTACTCGTGAGCTGCGGCAAGTCCAGTGGCCCAGCATGAAGAATTTCAAGCCAGACGTACCAGCGAAGTATGATGGCAAGTCGCATCCGTCGGAGTTCCTCAGCATCTACACCATCCCGGTGCAGGCTGCCGGGGGGCGGGACGACAAGATCCTTGCCAACTACTTCCCGCTGGTGCTTAAACCCAACGTCAGGTCCTGGCTCATGCACTTGCCGGACAACTCCATATCCTCCTGGGCAGACCTATGCCATCAGTTTGTCGGCGCCTTTACAGGCGTTCACAAACCTCATGGCCAAGAGAGTGACCTTCATCTGCTCACCCAGAAGGAAGGAGAGCCCCTGCGCAAGTACATTCAGAGGTTCAGCCGTGTACAGCACAACATCCCAGATGTCCACCCTGCCGCGGTCATCAGCGCGTTCCATCAGAACGTGCGTAACCGCAGGATGCGGGAGGAGATGGCGATGTGCAAGATCAGAGACGTCTGGTAGCTGTATGCCCTGGACGACTAGTGTGCACGTGCTGAGGAAGGGAGGAAACTCCCCGGAGAGAATACAGGAGCAGGAGGATCTGACAACGAGGATGCTGCCCCGGCAAAGAAAAACCGGCGGCGGAACAACAGGAAGAAGAAAGGCAAAGATATGCTAGTCATTGAGCAGTCCGGCAACGAAGGTGGCGCCAAGAAAGCCAAAGCAGGTAGCTCCGGCAAGGAGATTGCCGCATGCACCAACTGCCAGGCTGTGGCGGTCACCGACAAGCAGGACGGCACCGACAAGCAGTACTGCAAGATCCACCGCACCAAGGGCCATGACCTCCAGAGCTGCAAGAAGGTCGAACAGCTTGTCCAGCAGCAAAAAGCCGAATACGAGCGATGCGACAAGGAGAGGGCCCAAGGTGGCGATGGAGAATCCGGCAAAAAGCGCTCTGGCCGGGGAGGACGCCGCGGCAAGGCCAAGCAGCGGCAAGGAGACAGACCTCCCCGCGGCCGCGACAAGGATGAAGATGACGACGACGACGAAGACATGGAGGATGTCGAGACCAGTGAGCAGGAGTTCCAGAAAGCCACAGAGGTCTTGTGCGTTGACGGCGGTGCATCTCTGCATACTTCGCACCGCCAACTCTAGCAGTGGTTGCGGGAAGTCAATGCGGCGGAACCACCTGTCGAGTCACGCAAGCTTCTGAAATGGTCCAGCACGTCTATCATCTTTGATATTGAGGACCACCCTGATCGCACAACTGCGGTCGGGTGCTTGCCGATGTTGGTTTCACCAACTATCCGCAACCTTAAGGTCACTAAGATGCTAGTTGACGGCGGGGCCGGCTTGAACCTGATCTCCTCCGCTGTACTCTAGAAACTCCAGATCCCTGACAACGAGCTCGAAGAGACCGGCACATTCCAAGGAATCAACCCGGGAAGGAGCAAGCCAAAGGGGAAGGTCACGTTGCCAGTAACATTTGGCAGCGAGTTGAACTTTAGGACTGAGAGGGTCACTTTTGACATTGCCGATATACCATTGCCTTACAATGGAATACTTGGCCGTCCAGCACTCGCCAAGTTCATGGAAGCCTCTCACTATGCATACAACATGCTGAAGATGCCAGGCCCGATAAGCGTCATCTCTGTCCCTGGCGACAAGAAGGATGCTCTTATCTGCGCCGACAAGATCTACCGGGAAGCGGCAGCCGCAGCAGATTACAAATCACCTGCCGTTGAAGCTCCCGGGGGGAAGAAGAAGACCAAGTCCGGCAAGAGTTCTGATGCCCGCTCCGGCAAGCGCACCTCTTCGGAGTGCTGCGCTGCCGTCGAGAACGCACCATCGAGCTCCACCAGCAAGTGTAAGAAGACAATCGCAGCTCCGCCAGAGACCAAGAAGGTGTCCGCCAAGGAGGACGGCACTGGTGGTACCTTCACCATCAGTGCCACTCTCGACCCTAAATAGGAAAGCGCGCTCATTGCTTTCCTGCGGGCGAATGTCGACGTGTTTGCGTGGCAACCGTCTGACATCCCCGGTGTTCCCAGGAAAGTAATTGAGCAGCGTCTTGCCGTTTGTCCTCATGCGCGGCCCGTCAAGCAGAAGGTCAGGAAGCAAGCAGTGGAGCGCCAAGAATTCATTGCAGGAGAGATCAAGAAGTTGGAAGCAGCAGGCCTTGTCAGAGGGGTGCTCCATCCTACGTGGCTGGCCAATCCTGTAGTCGTGCGCAAGGCGAACGGGAAATGGAGACTTTGTATCGACTTTACCGATGTTAACAAAGCTTGTCCCAAAGACCCATTTCCTTTGCCGCGCATTGACCAGATTGTTGACTCCACGGCCGGATGTGACTTTCTTTCATTTCTTGATGCATACTCAGGATACCATCAGATCTTCATGGCAGAAGAGGATGAGGAGAAGACCGCATTCATCACTCCATGTGGCACGTACTGTTTCATACGGATGCCTTTCGGATTAAAAAATGTTGGTTCAACATTTGCAATAGTAGTCCATGTCGCTCTTGAGCCACAAATACACAGAAATGTGGAAGTCTATATGGATGACATAGTGGTCAAGAGCAAGGACAAGGCAACTCTGATCCAAGATTTAGACGAGACCTTTGCAAATCTGTGCAAGATCAGCCTCAAGCTCAACCCCGAGAAGTGTGTGTTTGGAGTCCCCTCCGGCAAGCTTCTCGGGTTCTTCGTGTCTCAGCGGGGAATCGAAGCGAATCCCGACAAGATCAAGGCCATTGAGCAGATTGAAGCACCAAAGCGCGTCAAGGATGTACAAAGACTTGCCGGTTGCATGGCTGCTCTCAGCAGGTTTATCTCTAGGTCTGCTGAGCGCGCCCTGTCGTTTTTCAAATTATTGAAAAAGGCAGGTCCAATGAAATGGACTCCGGAAGCGGAGGCTGCGCTGCAAGACTTGAAGAGATACCTGTCCTCCGCTCCAACACTTGTCGCACCTAAGCCACAAGAGAAGTTGCTGCTGTATATAGCGGCAACCAATCAAGTGGTTAGTGCTGCGTTAGTGGCAGAGAGGGAGGCAGATGACGAGCCAGCAACCACGGCAGGCGCATCCAGCGACAAGCAGGAGGCTTCCCCGGCAAGCTCTGGTCCCGACAAAGATGGATCTGCGCAGATGCGCGAGGAGATACAAAAGAAAATGGTGCAGCGCCCAGTTTACTTTGTCAGTTCCCTTCTGCAGGGGGCTAGGTCAAGGTACTCTGGCGTGCAGAAATTGCTTTTCGGCCTTCTCATGGCCTCGAGAAAGCTGCGCCATTACTTCCAAGCACATGAGATCACAGTTGTCACTCGCTTTCCGCTGAAGAGGATACTACAGAATCCAGAAGCGACAGGCAGGATTGTTGAGTGGGCACTGGAACTGTCAAGCTTTGGCCTCAAGTTTGAGAGTACTTCAACTATCCAAAGCAGAGCATTGGCAGAATTCATAGCAGAATGGACGCCAACACCAGATGAAGAAATTCCAGAAACGAGCATCCCCATCGACGAAGCAAGCAAAGAGTGGCTGATGTACTTTGATGGTGCTTTTTTGCTGCAAGGCGCCGGCGCTGGCGTGCTGCTTATCGCACCCACCGGAGAGCACCTCAAGTACATAGTCCAGATGCACTTTCCCAAGGAGCAAGCAACAAACAATACTACAGAGTATGAAGGCTTGCTTGCCGGTCTCTGGATCGCGGCAGACCTTGGGATCAAGAAGCTCATTGTCCGGGGTGACTCACAGCTTGTCGTTCGCCAAGTGAACAAGAGTTATCAGAGTCCGTTGATGGAAGATTATGTCCATGAAGTGAGAAAGCTAGAAGAGCACTTTGATGGCTTACAGACGGAGCATGTTCCAAGAGCTCAGAACGCCGTTGCCGATGGCCTGTCAAAGTGCGCTGCACTTAAGTTACCTGTGGAACCAGGGATCTTTGTGCTCAAGCTGACTCAACCGTCCGTAACGCCATCAACTGTACAGAGCAAGAAGAGGAAATTGATTTCTGGTGACTATTTTTTGGCAGAGCTTCCCGAAGCCGCCGCCAAGAAGGTCCCCAAGATCAACGCCAAAAGCACTGAGGAGCAATATGCTCCGGCAAGCCCTAGGGTTTGTTCCGTTGAAGCAGAAGCTCCCGACAAGTTTTGCTCCGGCAAGCTTGCCGGAGAATGTCAAGCTCCGGCAGAGCCGCAGGTTCTCGCCGTAGAAGCAGATGTTCCCGCAGCAGCAGATTTGCCTTTAGTCCTTGTTGTTGAGCCACAAGCTCCAACATGGGCACAGCGGATCGTCCGTTTCCTTCAGACAGGAGAACTTCCCGAAGAGCAAGAAGAAGCGGAAAGAGTAGCCCGGCAGTCAAGTATGTACCAGTTTGTTGACAAGACACTGTACAGAAGAAGACTCAACGGTGTGAAATTGAAGTGTATTCACCGGGAAGACGGACAAAAGCTGTTGGCAGAGATACATGGAGGCATATGTGGTCACCACATTGGCGCAAGAGCACTTGTCGGCAAAGCATTCTGGCAAGGTTTCTTTTGGCCGACAGCCCTCCAGGATGCAACTGCACAAGTGACCAAGTGTGAAGCGTGCCAGTTCCATTCCAAGCAGATACACCAACCAGCTCAAGCTCTCCAGACGATCCCTTTATCCTGGCCATTTTCGGTCTGGGGGCTCGACCTCCTCGGCCCCTTTCCCCGAGCAGTCGGGGGCTTTGAGTACTTGTACGTCGCAATCAACAAGTTCACAAAGTGGCCGGAAGTGGAACCAGTGAGGAAGGTGACAGCACAGTCAGCAGTCAAGTTCTTCAGGTCGATTGTTTGCCGCTTCGGGATCCCTAACAGGATAATCACTGACAACGGTACGCAATTCACGAGCCGCACCTTCATGCAGTACGTCCAAGATCTTGGCGCCAAGGTCTGCTTCGCTTCTGTTGCTCACCCGAGAAGCAACGGTCAAGCGGAGAGGGCAAATGCTGAAGTGCTGCGCGGGCTCAAGACCAGGACTTTCGACAGGCTGCACAAGTGCGGAAGAAACTGGATCGAGGAGCTGCCGGTGGTTCTTTGGTCGATCAGAACGACGCCAAATCGAGCCACTGGCCAGACACCTTTCGCTCTAGTCTATGGAGCAAAGGCAGTTCTCCCCATGGAACTCGTATACGGGTCACCTCGAGTGCTCGCTTATGATGAGCTCGAGCAAGAGCAGCTGCGACAAGATGACGCGCTGCTCCTTGAGGAAGACCGTCTTCAGGCTGCTGTGCGAGCTGCTCGCTACCAGCAAGCTTTGCGCCGCTACCATAGCCGCAAAGTTAACACCAGAAGTCTCGAGGAAGGCGACCTTGTTCTTCGGCGTGTTCAGTCTGCCAAGAATTCCAACAAGTTGACGCCGAAGTGGGGAGGCCCTTATCGGGTGAAACGAGTCACTAGGCCTGGCGCTGTCCGCCTTGAGACCGAAGATGGCATTCCGGTGAGCAACTCCTGGAACATTGAGCATCTTTGTAAGTTTTACCCGTAAGGCGCGGTTGCCGGAACCTGTTCCGGCAACCACCTTTTGTACAAGTCTTGCCGTTGTTGCATGTAATCCTTTGTACAAAGCCGGGCGCAGACCCCGTGCATAAGTAAAGCTCATGTGCTCCGCACATTTTTTCAATTTCATGCTCTCCATTTTTTGGCATATATGATCTAACACTTTGTGCAGCACCTACTCCACGGTAAGCAATAACGAGTTGTAAGGCTCCGTATCTTTATTTTCTCTTCTTTCTTTTTTCTCAAAGAAAGGAAGGTTCCCTCGCCCACAAGTTTGCCGGGGAGGAAAGGAGAAGATAATGGTATGGACCAGGCGTCGTTCAAGAAAATTTCGCCTTACTGGGAAGCAAACAACAGAAAAGCTAAGTTGCCAAAGTTTGAGCAATCAGATTTTTTTAAAATTTTAAGTTATCTCCCTTGAACGACCGCACTTTGTATGGAAAACCTGTGCGCGGAGGAACCAACTCGTAGCTAGTTGCGCCCTTACTTTGTTTCGAGTCCGCTCAACAACTTAAGTGAGCTGCAACTAGTTGCGACAAGGTTTCTTGTCGGTAGCGGCACCACCAGCAGGCTGCTGACGTCCCGCACTCAGCGCTCGCGGCTCAGGTACCTGCACCGGCAAGTTCCCTAAAAGCGTAGGGCAAAACATACAAAGGGAGGAATCAAGTAAAGGGAATAACATTGCAATCATTACCCAGAATAGAGTTATATTACAAAGATAGCTTGTCGCGGCTCTAACAGATTGTTTTCATAGCGTGACAAACAACGACAAGAAAAGAAGAAATGGGCGGCCTAATCTACGCGATCGCCCTCGATCCTCTTGATCCCGCTCACCTTGTCCACAATGGGTGCGACAAGGGCCTTGAGCGCCTCCAGATCGGCATCCGGCGGCAGGGTCTTGAGGACGTTGGTGAGGTTGAGGCCCGGATTGCGGAAGGCCACCTTCACCAACACTTTCTGAAGAGCTCCCGCGCAGATCTTGCGTGACTCGTCGGCCAGCTACTTTGGGATCCTCTCCCGGAGTCACTGGAGGGCCGTCGCCACGCCCTTGAAGAACAAGATGAGCTTGGCGCTGGGTTGGAGGTTCTCGTCGGAGGGATACCCAAGATCCTCCATCCCCAGCTGCGCCAACTCCCTGTCAATATCTGCGGCAGCGCTCACGAGGCTCTCCGTCCAGTGCTCCACATTTTCCCTGAAAGCATTCTGGGTGGCGGCAACACTCTCCAACAGCGCCTTATCGGCTTTGATCTCTTTTTTCAAGGCCGTCTCCTGCTCCTTGGCGCCGTCCAGTGTCTTGGTCAAAGTGGTCAGCTTCAACTCAAGATCCGCATTGGAGTCTTTGGCGGCGCTGAGCTCTTTACCCTTCTCGGCAAGATCGGCCTCCAACTGCACCACATTCATCTCCAGCTCCTTCTTGGCGGCTTCGGCAACTGCGGCAGCATCCTCTGCTTGCTTAAGCGCTCCGCCGAGTTTTTCCTCGCGCACGGCAAGCTCCTCCTCGCGGGCGTCAAGATTGACCTTCCGCTGCGCCAGCTCGCCCTCCTCCGCGGATAGCTTCACAGCGGCAAGTCGCTGTTGCTCTTTGACTTCAGCCTTCTCGAGGAGGAAGGCCTTCTGCGCTTCGGCGAGCTGCTCCCGCTCCTCCGCCAGGGACCGGAGGGCTTCCTGGTGGAAACCCCTGAGCTCTTCCGCGCGCTTCTCGATGTCTGCTCCCGCCTTCGCGACAAGCGCCTCGCGGGATTCTAGCTTGGCTTGCCGCGCGCGGTAGAGCGACAACAACTTCCGCAGCAGCCGCTCTTCCTCGGGCTCATTGCTGCTGCTTCTCGGCACGTCAACCAGTGTCAGCCCAGCGGAGACAAGCACCTCCCCTCCGAAGATCTCTCCCTCGACCGGCGCCCTGGAGCTCGATGCCCAGGGAAGGTTGATGAAGACGTCGTCGCCGGCCTTCAAATAGACGCCTGGCTAGGGCTCTTTGGAGCCTGGCGCTGCGGCAGCGGCGGACAAGTCGGCGGTCGGTGTAGCGCCTGGCGCTCCTGCGGCCTCAGGGCCGTCAGTGCGATCGCCAGACCCCTCGCCAGTTGCTGCGGCGGCAGCCTTGGCGGCCTCTGCGCCGGCGAGATCATCAGCACCGGCCGCCTCTTCGGCGGCAACCTCGGTCTCCATCGGCTCCATAGCAGATGGGTCTGACAGCCGGGAAAGGGAGAAGAGTCAAGCAAAAACCCAAGAAGATCAAAAGAAGAAGAACCCAAGGGAAGTTTTGAAGCGAAAGGATTACCTGTGCCGGGTTCTGCAGTCGTGGTCTCCACCGTCGGGGGGCCGTTGGTGCTGTCCCTTGCCGGAGAACCCTCCCTTACCGGAGACTTCTCCCTTACCGGAAAGCTCTCCCTTGCCGGAGAGCTCTCCCTTGTCGGGGGATTCTCCCTTGGCTCTTGGTGGGGCTGCTCTGCTCCTACACAAACTAGCAGTAAGATATCAGCAAAGATAGAGTATCCATGCGCATCTCATAGCGGAAAGCAAACCATATACTTACGCTGGAGAAAAGTTGCCGGGTCCGGCAAGGTTGTCTCGGGCGCACCCCCTGCTGTCGCAGTAGGTTCATCCTCGATGACAATCACCGGGACTTTGGCTCTCTTTGCTGCTCTCTGGGCCAGAGTCCTAAAAAGGAACAAGTTCAGAGTCAAGCAAATGAGATACAAGACAAACAGCAAGGATTGAAGAACTACAAGTACACCAAGGGAGTCTTACTCTTCTTCTTCTTCCTCGTCGGAGCTGAACGCGGAGAAGTCGAAGTCTGGCTCACGTCCGGCGCGAGGAGGCGGAGTAGTAGCTTCCCTTGGCCGCTTGGCGGGAGCAGTGGCAGCGGTCTGAGACGACCCTGCTCTGGCTGTCGCCGCGGCGTGAGAAGCGGCAGGAGTAGAAGCGGTGGTCCGGGAGGGCCCCGCTCCAGTTGCCGTCGCAGCGTGAGGCGCTCCCACGGTAACAGTGCTTGCTGCGGTGGAGCGTGTCACGCAGCGCGGCGACTGTTGCCTCGCCTGCCGCTCCGCTACGTCACCGACCTTGCGGAGACGCCTTCTTGGTGCGGATGGAGGCTCTTCTTGCGGCGAGCTGTCTAAAGATGAGGAGGAAGACGAGTTGATCTCCAGCGAGCCGCTCGTATCCTTGGCGGGCTCGCTCGACTCGACGTTATGCCCGGCAAGCTCTTTCTCACCGGAGGCTCCCCTCGCTCGGCATGGCTTGCCGCCTCTGCTGCCTCTGCCTCCTCCACGGTGAATCCAAATTCGCCCGCGGCTGCGGCTGCCGCCGCCTCTTCTAGCCTAGTGGCGATGAGTGCCATCTCCGCATCGGTGGTGTCGCGGGTGAGGCTATCTTTCTCGTCGGAGCGGATCGGCACTTCTACCAAGTCATCGAAGAATTGCTGCACGACGTCGTTTGCAGGCTCTTGCCAAGTTGGGACAATTCCATGCGAATTGCACAACGGCATCATTGCACGGATGCGGTCGAGCGCGGAGTTGTTACACAGCGGAACGACCCCCCAGGCAACCTGAAAACTTCGGGGTATTGAGGGTCGTACTTGAACAGCTCCTGGAGCATCGCGTTGAGCTCCAGAACTGTGAAGTTGAAGTTGAGGCCCGGCGACAGCCTCATGATATCTGCCGCATTCTTGAACTCCCAAGTGGGTCTCCCCCGTTCCTACAGGGGGGCGATGCAGCGGCGAAGAAAATCCGCGCCAACAGCGCCTATAGTGAGCCCGGCAAGCCTGAGGCATAGGATCCGGATGACAGCAATCTTCAGCCTGTCGTCTTCCGGGGCCACGTCACTCCAATCGCTGCCGCGTGCTACTGGGGTTTGGCACCGGGTGGTGAATGGCTGCGGATTCTCCTCGTCAATCCAGCACCAGTCTGCTCTCCACTCCTCCCACTTGCCGCGGAATTCTCCCTCCAGATAAGTTTCCTTCTTTCCGGCCCTTGAGATCCAGGCGACTCCGCCGGATAAAGGCTCTCCTCTCTCTACTCGGGGTATAAAGAAGTGGCGAAAGAGGGCTACATTGGGATGGACTCCGACAAAGTTTTCACAGAGATGTGCGAAAACTTCCATGGTCAGAACGGCATTGGGGGTGAAGTCGAGGAGATGGAACCCGTAGGTGTTCATGATATCGCAGAAGAATTCAGAGAAAGGCGGGCAGAGCCCGCAGTAGAAGAACAAGGCAAAGAAAGGGTATCCGTTTGGGGTCTTCTTCCAAGCGGCGGCGGGAAGTACCTTCGTGCGCGGATGCGCTCGTGTCTCCGTCGACCAGAAGAGGTAGTAGTTCTCCCTCAGCTCCCTCGCGGCAAGCTTGGGGGGGGGGGGGAAGACTGCCCGCTCCTTTCGCAGCGCCGCAAGCCGCTGCGCCTCGGTCGACTTCACGACCTTCCCCTTGTCGGCTTTTGGAGCCATGGCGGAAGTGGTGGAGGAGGTCGATGGCGTTGGTGGTGCTGGTGGCGATGGGGGGCGGAGCGCTGCTCTCTTTCGGCTTTGGGAAGACGAGGGAGCGGTGGAGATTTTTGAGATTGGAGCAGCAACGGGCGAATGGATGAACTACCCCTGTTTCCCCTACTTATAAAGAGGGAGGGGGCGGACGTTCCGCATTTCCGAATAAAGAAACCACCCACGATCTCTCCCACGACGCTGCATTCAACGCGTGCCGTTCGGGGAGGGCGCGGTGGATACGGAGAGAGATACGGCGTAACCTAGGCCGCGCATGCCCGTGCCCTGTTTTGGGCCTGGCCCAACAGCGCTCGGCACCATGTATGGCCCAGGCCCGGGGGCTCCTGTCGGTGTACTAGAGTAGGGGTACCCTAGTATCCCGAACTTGTGCACGGGTAGTCGCAGTATCCCGCGGCAAGGCTTGCCGGGTGACCGCCAAGGTACTCCGTGGTTCCTTTCGAGCCATTCAAGAACAAAGTATCCAAACCAAGACACCACAAGACCCCGGCAAGAGGAGCTTGCCGGGAAGGCCAACCAAGGCAAGGCGCTTAAGGAGACAAGACCCCGGCAAGAGGAGCTTGCCGGGAAGGCCACCTAAGGCATCTCAAGGAACTTGACGCGGCGCGCCTCGTGTCCCAACAAGGCCCGGTGAGCGACAAGCTCCCGGACGCGACAAGACAACGACCGCGGCAAGGCGCTTGCCGCGGCAAGCCACCACTCTGTGCCCGCGCTCCAGCACATCCACCAACGTGTCGCTCTGGGACCCTTCCAGGCGTGCGTGGCGGGAGGCTGTGCAGCCAGCGGTGCGCAGTGGCGAGCGAGATTGCCATCATGGCGAGCGGTGGCGTCCCTGACGGTCCCTTTTGCACTGTTTAGGCGACACAGACGGGCATTTAATGCCCTTGTCTCCTGCCGTCAGGGTTAGGTATGATACACTGTAGCAGGTAGCTGTACCTACCGCAGCACCTTTCCATTTTTACCCTTTGTGTCCATTGCCACCTGTCGGTGACCCCTTGAGCATATAAAAGGAGGCCCATGTGCAACGTAGAGGGGGGTTCGGAAAAAAGAGAACACTCAGGCTCGGTCTCGTTAGCCGCTGGTGTGTACTGTAGCACTCCACGCTCCCGAGCAAGAACTCAATACAAACCACAAAGCAGGAGTAGGGTTTTACGCATCCGTGCGGCCCGAACCTGGGTAAACTGCTCGTGTGCTTCACCTCGATCCGCTCTTCGTGCGACCTCCACCCCCGTCGAACCGAAAGGGACTCGGTCCGCCGGTCCCATAGGTGTTCGTGGATTAGTCCCCCGACAGCGTTACTCGGTTTTTAACTTAATACTCTAGATGCATGCTGGATAGCGGTCGATGAGTGGAGTAATAGTAGTAGATGCAGGCAGGAGTCGGTCTACTTGTCTCGGACGTGATGCCTATATACATGATCATACCTAGATATTCTAATAACTATGCTCAGTTCTGTCAATTGCTCAACAGTAATTTGTTCACCCACCGTAGAATACTTATGCTCTTGAGAGAAGCCACTAGTGAAACCTATGGCCCCCGGGTCTATTTCTCATCATATCAATCTCCATCACTCAATTATTGCTTTGCTTTTACTTTGCCTTTTACTTTTCACTTTGCATCTCTATACCAAAAATATCAAAAATATTATTTATCATCTCTATCAGATCTCACTTTCGTAAGTGACCATGAAGGGATTGACAACCCCTAAGCGCGTTGGTTGCGTTGAGCTATTGTTTTTGTGTAGGTACGGGGGACTCATGCGTAGCCTCCTACTGGATTGATACCTTGGTTCTCAAAAACCGAGGGAAATACTTACGCTGCTTTGCTGCATCATCCTCTCCTCTTCGGGGAAATCCAACGCAGTGCTCAAGAGGTAGCAAGAAGAATTTCTGGCGCCGTTGCCGGGGAGTCTGCGCAAAAGTCAACATACCAAGTACCCATCACAATCCCTATCTCCCGCATTACATTATTTGCCATTTGCCTCTCGCTTTCCTCTCCCCCCAATTCACCCTTGCCGTTTTGTTCGCCCTCTCTCTCTCTATCCTCCCTCTCTTTCTCTATTTGCCTCTTTCTGCCCCTTTGCCTTTTGTTTGCTTGTGTGTTAGTTTGCTCGCTTGTTGTCATGGCTAGTCTCATATCTTCTCCGTTGTCTCCGCTTGTCTCATGAAGTTCCAAATTTTAAAAAAAGGGAGGGAGAAAATCTAAAAGATGCTTGGTATAGAATTTGCAATTCTCAAAATAGATCTACCAGGAAGCAATCTACTTCAGTTCTTCTCCACAATTTTTATGTAGGTGCTAGTCCTTAGTATAGATATATCCTTGATGCCATTACTGGAGGGAATTTCTTGGATAGCCATACTTTTGATTCTTATAATGCTATGTTGTATTTATTTGGCTCACCACCTCTTTTGGTTAATGGAACTATGTTAACTTTGGAGCATGTTATGCAAAGACTTGAAAATATTGAAAATAAAGTTGCTACTATTGAATTAATTGAAAATCTAGATAAAAAGATCCACAATCAAATTACCCTATATGGATCTAAGGTAGGAATGACTTTGAAAAATATTAAGGAAAAGGAACCCATAGTTAATGAGAAAATAAACTTAAATTCTACTAGAATCGATAAACTTGAGGGTATCATTACGATCTTGGGAACCGCTTTTTCTTACGTAAAGAATACTCCAAGTCCTCCTACTAAAATTTCCAAGCTTATGTATGTTCCTAAAAATAAGGGTGAATCATCTAGTAAGGAAACTGCGGATCTTAAATCTATAAGTATTCATCCCAATCTTTTTGCTATCATTAAGGAACCAATTGCTACAAATGAATTTTTCGATCTTGTGCCTAAGAGTTTGATAATCACTAGAAAGAAAGAAATTCCTAAGGGAGATAGATGCCTCATTGAATAATTGCCTACCAAAGATGGTAATACCTAGATCTATTCTTGCTTGTTATGCCTAGCTAGGGGCATTAAACGATAGCGCTTGTTGGGAGGCAACCCAATTTTAGTTTTATTCCTTGCTTTTTGCTCCTGTTTAGTAATAAATAAATTATTTATCCTCTGTTTTGGTTATGTTTTTTGTGTTTAATTAGTGTTTGTGCCAAGTAGAACCATTGGGAAGACTTGGGGAAAGTCTTGTTGATCTTGCTGTAAAAAACAGAAACTTTAGTGCTCACGAGAACTGCTGTCATTTTGTTAATTCTTTTTGAAGATGTTTAATAGATAAATTCCTCACGTCCAACAATTTATTTTAGAATTTTTGGAGTTCCAGATCTTGCGCTAGCTACAGATTACTATAGACTGTTCTGTTTTTGACAGATTCTGTTTTTCGTGTGTTGTTTGCTTATTTTGATGAATCTATGGCTAGTAAAATAGTTTATAATCAATAGAGAAGTTAGAATACAGTAGGTTTAACACCAACATAAATAAATAATGAGTTCATTATAGTACCTTGAAGTGGTCTTTTGTTTTCTTTCGCTAACGGAGCTCATGAGATTTTCTACTTTAAGTTTTGTGTTGTGAAGTTTTCAAGTTTTGGGTAAAGATTTGATGGATTATGAAACAAGGAGTGGAAAGAGCCTAAGCTTGGGGATGCCCATGGCACCCCCAAGATAATCTAAGGACACCTGAAAGCCAAAGCTTGGGGATGCCCCGTAAGGCATCCCCTCTTTCGTCTACTTCTATCGGTAACTTTACTTGCAGCTATATTTTTATTCACCAAATGATATGTGTTTTTCTTGGAGCGTATTTTATGATTTGAGTCTTTGCTTATTAGTTTACCACAATCATCCTTGTGGTACACACGTTTTGAGAGAGCCATACATAATTTGGAATTTGATAGAATACTATATGTGCTTCACTTATATCTTTTGAGTTATATAATTTTGCTCTAGTGCTTCACTTATATCTTTTAGAGCATGGTGGTGGATTTGTTTTATAGAAACTATTGATCTCTCGTGCTTCACTTAGATTATATTGAGAGTCTTAATAGCATGGTAATTTGCTTAATAATAAATATGCTTGGTATTAAAGATTTGTAAAACTTTCTTTTAAGTGCGTTGAATACTAAGAAAAAATTGATGCTTGATAATTGTTTTGAGATATGAGGATGGTGATATTAGAGTCATGCTAGTTGACTAGTTTTGAATTTGAGAAATACTTGTGTTAAATTTTGTGATTCCCGTAGCATGCACATATGATGAACCGTTATGTGATGAATTCGGAGCATGATTTATTTATTGATTGTCTTCCTTATGAGTGGCAGTCGGGGACGAGCAATGGTCTTTTCCTACCAATCTATCCCCCTAGGAGCATGCGCGTAATACTTTGCTTTGATAACTTCTAGATTTTTGCAATAAGTATATGAGTTCTTTATGACTAATGTTGAGTCCATGGATTATACGCACTTTCCTTCCTTCCAACATTGCTAGCCTCTCTAATACCGCACACTTTTTGCCGGTATCATACACCCACCAAATACCTTTCTCAAAACAGCCACCATACCTACCTATCATGGCATTTACATAGCCATTCCGAGATATATTGCCATGCAACTTTCCACCGTTCTTTTCATTATGACACGCTCCATCATTGTCATAGTACTAGCATGATCATGTAGTTGACATTGTATTTGTGGCAAAGCTAGCGTTTGTAATTCTTTCATACATGTCACTCTTGATTCATTGCATATCCCGGTACACCGCCGGAGGCATTCATATAGAGTCATGTTTTGTTCTAAGTATTGAGTTGTAATTGCTGAGCTGTAAGGAAAATAAAAAGTGTGATGATCATCATTTTTGGAGCATTGTCCCAAGTGAGGAAAGGATGATGGAGACAATGATTCCCCCACAAGTCGGGATGAGACTCCGGACAGAAAAAAAAGAGGCCATAAAAAAGAGAAGGCCCAAATAAAAAAATGAGAGAAAAAGAGAGAAGGGACAATGTTACTATCCTTTTACCACACTTGTGCTTCAAAGTAGCACCCTGATCTTCATGATAGAGAGTCTCTCATTCTGTCACTTTCATATACTAGTGGGAATTTTTCATTATAGAACTTGGCTTGTATATTCCAATGATGGGCTTCCTCAAATTGCCCTAGGTCTTCATGAGCAAGCAAGTTGGATGCACACCCACTTAGTTTCTTTTTGAGCTTTCATATACTTATAGCTCTAGTGCATCCGTCGCATGGCAATCCCTACTCACTCACATTGATATCTATTGATGGGCATCTCCATAGCTCGTTGATACGCCTAGTTGATGTGAGACTATCTTCACCTCCTTTTGTCTTCTCCACAACCACCATTCTATTCCACATATAGTGCTATATCCATGGCTCACGCTCATGTATTGCGTGAAGATCGAAAAAGTTTTGAAAATGTCAAAAGTATGAAACAATTGCTTGGCTTGTCATCGGGGTTGTGTATGATTTAAATACTTCGTTTGGTGAAGATAGAGCATACCCAGACTATATGATTTTGTAGGGATAGCTTTTTTGGCCATGTTATTTTGAGAAGACATAATTGCTTTGTTAGTATGCTTGAAGTATTATTGTTTTTATGTCAACATGAACTTTTGTCTTGAATCTTTTGAATCTGAATATTCATACACTAGTGCAGAACCGGGCTTTAGTCCCGGTTCGTAAAGGCCTTTAGTGTCGGTTCCATAACCGGCACTAAAGGGTGGGCACTAAAGCCCCCCCTTTAGTACCGGTTCGGCACAAACCGACGCTAAAGTGCCACCACGTGGCACGACCCAGGCCACGGGTGTGGTAGATCATTAGTACCGGTTGGTAACACCAACCGGTACTAAATGTTTGTGGGTTTTGGGTTTATTTTTTATTTTTCCTTTAAATTTGTGTTATCAATTTAATTTAGGATTGTTTTACATTATAATGAGTTGTTAAATCATTAGGTGAAAGCACCGCAGATTAGTTTCAACTGGATGCATATGTGGATTAGCTAGCTGAGTGATCAAGTATATGCCATATATCCATATATATTACTTGATCACCTAAGTGATCAAGTAATATGGATATGGCTTATATATATATATATACTTGATCACTTAGCTAGGATCCATCGAGTTCAAACTAATTTGCGGTTTCTTTCATAAATGATATATATAATAACTCATCATCATCATCATCATCACCATCATCACATATTAATATATAAACTCTTGCATCATATCATCACCAACAACAGTATATACTAGCTAGCTAAAAATCACCGTAGTCGTCATTACCACTATTTAATCATCATAGTCATTACTGCTATCTAATCACCACCAACACTATCTTAAAGAAGAAACATTCACTTGTAACAGAAGCAAAGATATCATCGAGTTCAACATGGTCATGATATTATAAGCGTTCACAAGCAAATCACTCTTTGAGATTAATTAAGTTCAGGATGAGAATACGGACATGAGAGGACAAGTACTAAGAGCATGAACTAGCTAAATCACTCCTGCTGCTCCCTCTCAGGTAAAATAGCATAGAACATGTATAGCTCTCCTGATTCATCATACTGGAGCATGCAGATGAATCTTTCTCCGAATCGTGGGATGCGCTTCTCCTTGCTGCCCCCTAGTACTTCTCTGGGATCGTTAACAATTTTGCTCCAATCTTTCACTATTAAGCATTCATCACTTTCAGAAATCATGAATGCACTCATGTGCAATGTAGGATATCTTGGTCATAAGCTAACCATTGATATGCGACCTTTTGTCTCGATCCACTAAGGCACAACTGTCATCGGGAGTCCCTGTTGAAGAACATCGTATAATAATTAATATACTTAGCAATGAAAGTTTAGCTTCAAAAATAATGTATGCAAAAGATGCACTAAGGACAAATAGTAAAAATCTTACCATCTTTCCATTATAGATGTGACCGTAGTTCAATACGATCACTATTGGTCGCACGTTTTGAGTACTAACATTTTTAAGTGCAGGAAGAAAATTTGTCTTGACAGTATGAAGATCCTCAAGCCATGAAACATAATGACTTATCTCCTCGCAGTTTAGTTCAGCCCCGGGACAGTAGTAGGTCATGTCTACCAAGCGCCGGACTTGTTTGCTTGAACCGAAATAAGCTGACAATAGAAATTAGTTGTCAACTATTTTTGAATAAACAATATCGAAGACATAAACATGGTTGAGAAAAACTCACATAATGGTAGAACTGGAGGCGTCTGCACATCGACCGAGATGTCTCTATTACCTGCAATATCATCTTCCGGACGAATATCAAAGGTGATAACCATATCAGGCTCAAATGCATAAGCCTTGCATAGTGCTTGCCAAGTTTTGCATTCAAAATGGGTGTATGTGTCTGCATTGTATAATTTGACGTTGAAATTATACCCATGCTCGGTCTTCAAGTAAACTCTCTTTACCTCCATATCATTCATCACACTGAAACCTATCTTATCCAAGACAAAAATTCGAGCATGGCAGGGGATGCGCTAGTAGAATATTGAAAATTGAAAATTATAAGTTCAAGCAAATGAAGCATAAGTCATGCTTTATTACGAAAAAATACTCGCCGTTGTGACTTACTGTATCCACTTCGAATGCCTCATCCAGCTTGATGCTAAAGCGCCTATTATCAACAAGGAAATTTCTGTCGCACAGGCCGCGTTGGTCTTCACAGTGTTCACACATAATGAAATATTTTTCATCGTCAGACAACATTTCCTATGTTCATATAGGTGAAACATTAAACACTTACTATCTAACATTAATTAATATCTAGCTAATTCTAATATTCATCTAACATTTGACATTAATATCTAACATATATTTCTATCTAATTCATCTAACATTTGGAATTAATCTAACATTTATATAAACTAAAAATATATATTAAAAATTAAGAAAACAGAAAAAATCATTAACTAATAACAAAAAAAATCATTAACATTAATATCTAGCTAGTTAAGTTCTATATATAGGTGAAACATTACTAGTTCTATTATTTCAACTAATTCAACTAGTTCTATTAATTCAACAAGTT
>NC_057806.1:582006573-582018144 GCF_018294505.1 Triticum aestivum | reverse complement strand
TCTTAAGTGTTGTATATATAGGAGAGGCCTTTAGTACCGGTTGGAGCCACCAATCGGTACTAAAGGCCAACTTTGGCCAGGCCAAGGGGTAGGAAGAGTAGGCCATTAGTACCGGTTGGTGGCTCCAACCGGTACTAAAGGTCACCCTTTAGTACAGGTTGGAGCCACCAAGCGATACTAAAGGTAGTGCGCTGCCACCACAAAGTTTAGTCCCACCTCGCCGGGCGAAGGGAAGCCGCACTGGTTTATAAACCCAGCCGCGGCTGCCCTTTCGAACTCCTCTATAAAGCACGCTTCTGGGCCTAACTACGGCGCGCTACCCTGTGAGTCTGCTGGGCCATGTGGGCCTGAAATTGCACGCCCGTGGTCTAGCAGGCCCACAGGGCAGCGCCCCAAATTTTTTATATAGCTTTTTTCTTTTTTTGCTTTATTTTTTTGTATTTATTTCTGAGTAGTTTTTTTCTTTTCTCCTATATTTATTTTCTTCTATTTATTTCTGAGTAGTTTTTTATATAGTTTTTTTCCTTTCTTCTATAGTTTTTTTCTTTTATGCTATTTTTTCTTTTCTCCTTTTTTCCTTTCTTCTATTCATTTATTTTTATATACCATGCCAAGTTGATGGTTGAAACTTGATGGTTCAAAGTCTAGAGTTATAATAAGTTTTAGAAAATGAAGTGCCGGTGTAACAGATGAGTTTTCGTCTGAAACCGACCCTGATACTTTGAAAGAGATTGTCCAGTTTGTACACAAAGTGCATCCAGTTTTTGCCGTAACAGAAGAAGTCCGGAGTTGTAATAAGTTATTAAAAATAAAAAAGAGGTGTAATGCTCGTTAATTAGCTTCAAGCCTTTCGGAATAGTGTAAACGGCACTTCACATAGCTCCGTGCAGTCTACCATATTCCTCAAGGCTTGAAGCTAAGCAACGTGAGCATTGAGCCTCTTCTTCATCGTCTTTGCACTTAGGGCTTATAAACGGCTCCTAGTGCCTCTCTCTTCACGAGGTGGGACTAAAAAATAGCTTACTAAGAAACTGTAGTACTGGTTCATGCCATGAACGGGTAATAAAGGTGCTCATGGGACCCCAGCCTGACCTGACACAACCTCATTAGTACCAGTTCATGGCACGAACCGGTGGTAAAGGTTCGCCACGAAACGGTACTAAAGAGCTCCTCCCGCCTAGCAGTTGGAACCGGCACTAATGGACACATTAGTGCCGGCTCAAATTCAAACCTGGACTAATGTATCTCATTTTGTAGTGCTTTTCAATTTCAGGGTGATTTAGCTCAAAACAAATCATTAAATGCATGAAAATAGCAAATGAAGGCAGAAATGGTTGAAAGTTGATGGCGTCGCTTTGAATGGTGCATACTAAATGCACAAAAAGTCTAGAGTTGTAATAAGGTAAAAAAATGAAATGCCTTTGTAACAGATGAGTTTAATTTCGTTAGAAACCCGAATAGTTCGAAAGAGATTGTCCAGTTTGTAAACGAAGTGCATCCAGCTTTTGCCGTAACCCTCTCTACTTTTTTGCACATGCTATGTGGGTGAAATGATGATACCATGCCAAGTTTCAACTTTTTCAAAGTTCATTTGTAGTGCTTTTCAATTTCAAGGTCATTTAGCTCTCAAAACAAATCATTAAATGCATGAAAAATAGCAAATGAAGGCAGAAATGGTTGAAAGTTGACGGCGTCGCTTTGAATGGTGCATACTGAACGCAAAAAATATAAGAGCATTTAGATCATGATCTTATATTTCTTTACAGTCTAAATTGTCAATATGATCTTATACATCAAAAATACTTTGATCATCAATGATCTTTTTGTGTACAATCTGAATTGTCAATATGAGTCCTCAACGATTTGTAAACCGGTGAAGACTCATATTGCGGCCACAAATTCTACACATAGAATCTCAATGAAGACCAAGTGCTTTTGATAGTTTGAGAAGTAACATATTTAAGGTTGTAAAAGCCTTGTTAGGGGAGCGAGGTGGGACTAAAAACAGCTCGCCATAACCTCATTAGTACCGGTTCATGGTACGAACCGGCACTAAATGGTGATGGTGGGGCCATAGCGTGACCGCAGGCTGCCACAACCTCTTTAGTACCGGTTCGTGGCATGAACCTGTACTAAAGGTTCAACATGAACCGGTACTATTGATCGCCGCCATGAACCGGTACAATTGATCACATTAGTGCCGGTTCTGTTACAAACCGGCACTAATATGCTTCACATTTGACCCTTTTTCTACTAGTGATACCACAATTAAGAAGAATTACATTGAAATTATGCCAGGTAGCACTCCGCATCAAAAATTCTGTTTTTATCATTTAACTACTCGAGGATGAGCAGGAATTAAGCTTGGGGTTGCTTGATACGTCTCCAACGTATCTATAATTTTTTATTGCTCCATGCTATATTATCTACTGTTTTGAATATTATTGGGCTTTATTATCCACTTTTATATTATTTTTCGGACTAACCTATTAACCAGAGGCCCAGCTCAGAATTGCTGTTTTTTTTTGCCTGTTTTAGGGTTTCAAAGAAAAGGAATATCAAACGGAGTCCAAACGGAATGTAACCTTCGGGAACGTGATTTTCTCACCGAATACAACTCAGGAGACTTGGACCCTACGTCAAGGCACGTAACAGGAGGCCACGAGGTAGGGGGCGCGCCCTACCCTACCAGGCGCGCCCCCACCCTCATGGGCCCCCTGTTGCTCCACCGACGTACTTCTTCCTCCTATATATATCCACGCACCCCCAAACGATCAGATACTGAGCCAAAAACCTAATTCCACCGCCTCAACTTTCTGTATCCACGAGATCCCATCCTGGGGCCTGTTCCGGAGCTCCACCGGAGGGGGCATCGATCATGGATGGCTTCTACATCATCATCCAAGCCCCTCCGATGAAGTGTGAGTAGTTTATTTCAGACCTACGGGTCCATAGTTAGTAGCTAGATGGCTTTTTCTCTTTTTTTGGATCTCAATACAATGTTCTCCCCCTCTCTCGTGGAGATCTATTCGATGTAATCTTCTTTTTACGGTGTGTTTGTTGAGACTGATGAATTGTGGGTTTATGATCAAGTCTATCTATGAATAATATTTGAATCTTCTCTGAATTCTTTTATGTATGATTGGTTATCTTTGCAAGTCTCTTCGAATTATTAGTTTGGTTTGGCCTACTAGATTGGTTGTTCTTGCCATGGGAGAAGTGCTTAGCTTTGGGTTCGATCTTGCGGTGTCCTTTCCCAGTGACAGAAGGGGCAGCAAGGCACATATTGTATCGTTGCCATCGAGGATAACAAGATGGGTTTTTTATCATATTGCATGAAACTATCCCTCTACATCATGTCATCTTGCTTAAGGCATTACTCTGTTTTCAACTTAATACTCTAGATGCATGCTGGATAGCGGTCGATGAGTGAAGTAATAGTAGTAGATGCAGGCAGGAGTCGGTCGACTTGTCTCAGACGTGATGCCTATATACATGATCATACCAAGATATTCTCATAACTATGCTCAGTTCTATCAATTGATCAACAGTAATTTGTTCACCCACCGTAGAATACTTATGCTCTTGAAAGAAGCCACTAGTGAAACCTATGGCCCCTGGGTCTCTTTCTCATCATATCAATCTCCATCACTCTATTATTGCTTTGCTTTTACTTTGCCTTTTACTTTTCACTTTGCATCTCTATACCAAAAATACCAAAAATATTATTTATCGTCTCTATCAGATATCACTTTCGTATGTGACCGTGAAGGGATTGACAACCCCTAAGCGCGTTGGTTTTATTGAGCACTTGTTTTTGTGTAGGTACGAGGGACTCGTGCGTAGCCTCCTACTAGAATGATACCTTGGTTGTCAAAAACTGAGGGAAATACTTAAGCTACTTTGCTGCATTGATCATCGTCTCCTCTTTAGGGAAATCCAACGCAGTCCTCAAGAGGTAGCAGAATGCCGCGGGCTTAAAGGGATAGTGCATATCAAAAAATCTCCGCAGCTATGCGGGTGATTGCATATGGCATTCCGGTTAACTATGCCGATGAGTATCTTCGCATTGGTGAAGATAGCACAATTGAGTCTGTGCGTAGATTTGCGAAAGTGATCGTCCGTGTCTTTGGTCCCGAGTATCTTCGGGCACCAAATGAAGATCACACAAAGAAATTGATGGCAGCTAATGAGAGGAGAGGTTGTCCTGGCATGCTAGGTAGCATTGATTGTATGTATTGGAATTGGAAAAATTGCCCCAAGGCTTGGCAAGGAATTTATTGTGGCAAGTCTCGTCATGCAATAATTGTACTAGAGGCCATAGCATCCGAGGATTTATGGATTTGGCATTGCTTTTTTGGTATGCCCGGCACTCTCAATGATATCAATGTGTTGCAACGCTCTCATTTGTTTACTAGGCC
Source organism: Triticum aestivum (assembly GCF_018294505.1). Lineage (NCBI taxonomy): Eukaryota > Viridiplantae > Streptophyta > Magnoliopsida > Poales > Poaceae > Triticum > Triticum aestivum. Next base: position 582,013,723 of record NC_057806.1, on the reverse strand, counting down.
TTCTAGTGATGATGCTCCTACTTGCAACTATACTATCAATGGGCATGAATACACAAAGGGGTACTATCTTGCAGATGGTATATACCCTCCTTGGTGCACATTTGTCAAGAGCATCAAAGAACCCAAAAAAAAAACAATGTGAATTTGCAAGGGTGCAAGAGGCAGCCCGAAAAGACAATGAAAGAGAATTCGGTGTTTTGCAATCTAGGTTTGCCATTGTCCGTGGTCCTGCTCGTTTTTGGGATAAGAAAACCCTGAAGAACATCATGACTTGCTGTGTTATCCTGCACAATATGATTCTTGAAGATGAGAGAGGAATGAACTTAGAATTCTTTTATGACAATGTGGGTAGCCGTGTCAAACCAGCTAGAGATCCAAAAGGCATTAGAGCTTTTCTTCAGACATATAAGGAGATTGAAAATGAAGACACACACTTCCAACTTCAGGAAGATCTCATTGAGCACCATTGGCAAATGGCTGGACAGTGACTAATTTTTTTATTCATTTGTATTTGTATTCATGACAAGTTTTGTATTGCATTAGTTAAGTTTGCTACGGTGATTTGAATAATTATTTGTAAAGCGGATGACTATTGTTTTATGTTTGATTCGAATAATTCAGTTTGTTTTTTATTATTGTATTATGTTGGATTTGATATTTGCGGGCTGATGATATGCGGGGATGGAGCGGCGCAAAGAGCAGAACCCACAAATATACTTTTTTACGGATCCGTTTGGGGGTTCTGCATCTGTGCCAGCCCGCGCCGGCCCGCAAAAGCTGTTTTGCGCGAACTGCAAACGAGTTCTGCGGGCCGGCAGGATGCGGGGTCTGCTAGAGTTGCTCTTACAGCAACAACCAAATCAAAGAGTAAAACAGCAAATAAACACTATCGAGGAGCAAACACAAACAACAAAGACTCTCATTAAACTGATAGATATCTGTGTGATGCCTCAAACTGAACCTGCTTGGTATAGCTCATTTAATGGTGGTACCAAATGCACGGCGAGATGTCTGAGGGGGGAGACCATGGCAGGCAGTGCTCGATCTCGCTGGGGATTGAGTAACACCACCCGCCGACTTAGGCGCAGGGATACTCCTACTAGAGGACACTGTGCGGACCACTAGGGTAGACGATGTTGAGGAAGTAGATGTATCCCGGTCTGTTGGCGTGTCTTGTGCCGAAGGCCGTGGATCAGGCCCGGCTGACGAAGAGCACCTGCCCGGTCATCTGGTAAACGCCCCAGGACCAGGAAGCCGGCCAGCCCTACTGTTGCTTCTTTAGCTTGAAGACCTAGAACCATCTGAATATCATGCCAAAGATCAAAAATACTCAACAATTACCTGAACTAAGGGAGCCTGTCGTAGGTCTCTGATCCAAGTCTCGTTGAAAAGTGCCTCACCCACAGTTCTTTGGTTGGCACCCCGAGCCAGAGCAAAGGAGTAAAGCTGAGGGGCCATATCCTTAGCACCTCTGCCTTCTGCGGTCACCTTGCGCCGTGTTCGCTTTGCATGGCCGGGCTTCTCGTTGGCGCTCAGCCGTAGCCGCATGCGCTATAGCTACTCTGGGAAAACCCGTGCTGGCGCCACAGCCTCCGAGCGAGGCCGGTGTTCAAAGTGACCGCATACAAACAGCCAGGCAGGCGTCCCGTCCCTCATGCTTCCAGTGTAGCCCACGCGAAATCGCGATCAAGTGATCAAACGGCCCAATCAAGGCCGAGCTAAGTAGGGGCCCATACATCATGTATTGGGCCACAAACGTAGTCCGGTAGTGGGACCATACATCATGCATGCCATTGCCAGCTACGAGTGGGATCGGACGGTGAACTGGAATCAGCCGGCCTTTTTTGTCCTTACCAAATTAGGCGATCCATCGGTAATGACGAATAGATACTAGAACGTCTACATCTAACTAGCCGTGAGCGTGGCCGTCAAGAAACAACAAGGATTCATTCGTGCATGTCCCACCAAGAACGAAGAATAGTCATGAGCGTGGTCGTCGATCCATTTGACCACTTGAAGAACAACGAGCGCACCCGCCAGGGACGAGCTAGCTAGCTGCTCGGCCAAGACAACGACTCTGTGTGGGCGCCGGCGTTGGTCTCGTGGAAAGTAAAAAATACATTCAAAAAGAAAAAGAAGGGAGAAACGACGACGTACCGCCATTCTTCACACCGCAGACGTACACACTGCCCTCTGCTCCAAGACTGCGAGGCACCTCACTGTTTCCCTGCGACGATGAGATGGCGAGGCTCCTGACTGTTTCCCTGCATGCCTGCGGCGAAAACTAGATGGGTTACACGCACATCACTTATTTTTGAGGCATATATAAATGGGGTTATGAGCTGTAAAATAATGCTAGTATTATTTCCATTACTATGTATCTATTATATATTAGCATTTGGTGCGACGGGCCAAAAATTTTTTTGATGAATGAGATTTGACTCTTATGTGCCATCCCAACATCATGTCATCCCACTAATTCAACTTGCTCACTTGGATCCATCTACTTTAATCTAATTTGTGTTTCTTCCACCTAATGATATAATAATTTGTTATCCGTAGTCACATAATAATAACTCTTCATCATCATCCGTAGTCATAAATCAACTCATCATTCATAGTCATATATATAATAACTCGTCATTATTATAGCTAATGAAAAGTAGAACGACCGCATCATCATGATTATCGTAGTCACATAAGAACTCGATCATCATCCATAGTCATACAATAACTGACCATCAATATAGCCCAAATGAAAGTTAACCACCACTAGCTAAGGATAGTCATCCTAAGGTAAATAACTACCTAGGACCTACTCCTCTCTCTTAGGTAAAATAGTATAAAACAGCTAAACCGGCCCATCTTACTAATGGAGAATAGAGATCCACCTATCTTCAACTTGTGGCTTGCACACCTTCATATTCCCTCCAATTGGTTGCCTACATACATTCATTACTTTGCTCCATTCTTTGATGTCGAGCTTTTCACCTTTTAGAGAAATTGAGTATCCATTATGGTAAGTGTAAGTGCATCCAGTTGTCGAGCTTTTCACCTTTTAGAGAAATTGAGTATCCATTATGGTAAGTGTAAGTGCATCTAGTGCCACCCCTAATTGGTTTTGGAGTATTGACGACAAACCTAGTTGAGGGACTAATGTGTTTGTGAGAATTGCAGAATAACACAGGTAGAAGTCCCTCATTGATTCGGTTTTCCTACCAGAGATGACCCCTAAAAATGTATGAAGACATTGAAGTCAAAGGTGGTATATGAAGATATTCACATTGAAGACTATGACAAGAGAAGACACCACATGAAGCCTATGGAGCTCGAAGACTTAGATCTTTTGTAGTTCTTTTCTTTTGTGTTGAGTCATAGGAACCACCGTACTGTTAAGTGGGGTCCAAAAGAACCAGTTAGACTGACTGAAGTGATGCCTAACCAAAAACCTATGTCTTCGAGTGAAGACTATGAGAGCGAATCTTGTCCCGAGTCGGACAAGTCAACTTTGCTTGTAGCCCAAGTAAAGTTGCCGTGTGAGTTTGAAATCTGACCGTTGGAACACGTGTCAGTTCCTTAGTGACCCAGTGTCATTTCGGACAAATCAGGTCGGGTTGCCAAGTGGCTATAAATAGCGCACCCCCACAACCATAAACGGTTGGCTGCTTAGATTGAGAGTACGGCTTTTGTCGTTTGAGAGCAACCCACCTCGAAGCCTTTGAGAGAGAATTCCTTGCGAGGATAAAGCCCTAACCACCCAGAGCCAGAGAGAATTGGGCATCACTTAAGTCTTCTTGTCTGTGTGATCTGAAGACTTATTACACTTGAGGACTGTGCATCCTCCAGCCGGTTAGGCGTCGCGTTCTGAGCATCCAAGAGACATTGTGGATTGCCAGTGAACGAAGTCTGTGAAGGTTTGGGAGTCTACCTTGAAGACTTACCAGAGTGATTGGGCGAGGTCTGTGTGACCTTAGCTCAAGGGGAATACGGTGAGGACTGGGTGTCCTGAGCTGCGTGTTCAGGACTGGGTGTCCGGGACTGTGTGTCCGAAGGTTTAAATACCTAGCCGCCCCAACCAGACATACAGTTGTCACAACAACTGGAACTGGTCCAACAAATCATTGTCTTCAACGAGTCACTGGTTTCATCTTCTCTTCCCTTTACTTACTGTTGCTCCTTGTGAAGTCATTGTATGTTTGCACTATCTTTTGTCTTCACTGAGTGACTGCATGCTCTGTATGGCTTCATAATATCTTCCTACCTGATCCTTACTACATTGCTGCTATTAAGTCATTGTGCTTTCACTTCATTGAACACTTGACTATGACTTGCCTAGTGTAGTCTATGTTCCGCTGCGTGGTAATAGGTTTATTTCTATCGTTTGTCTTCATAACTTCCACGTTTTGAAGACTTTCATAAAAATCGCCTATTCACCCCCACTCTAGTCGATATAACGCACTTTCAGTAAGCCGTCGGCGGAGTCGGTCGTAAGCTAACCATATGCATATGACCTTCGGTGAACATCATGTCAGACACAACCTCCTTCGGGATCTTCTATTGAAGAACATAATAGTAACATATATAGTTAGAAATGTAGTTTACTTAAGAAGAATGTATGCAACCATAGTTAACAAAACCATACCATGTTTTTTGCACTGAACTTACCAGCATGCAACTAGTGGACTACTGGCACGTATTCACTATAATTTTGTGTAATTTGATAATTAGACTTAAAAGTCTCAACATCATTTATAAGTGAGACAAGAGATCATTTCTCCTGACAAGTCAGCTATGAGCCATAACTATAGTATGTCTTGTCTACAGCCTTCCGAGTATGTTTTGAAGAAAGTAAATAAGCTGTCAATTATAAATAAGCAAGTTTAGTAGGGCTGAACACCAAATATTATTAAATAAATAATATAAATTACTTAACAAGTTTGTTTGACCACCTCACATAGAGGTAGAACCGGAAGCATATCCATATCCACCCAAATGTCGGTATTATCTTCAATATCATCTTCAGGATGAATATCGAAATTTATTTGCATATTCTCCTGAAATCTATAGGCCTTGCAAAGAGCTCCCCAATTTCAGCAACCAAAATGTCAGGATATATAAGAAGGAGGAACCGATGGAAGTGCATGTAACTGTTACTGCGAGGAGAAATTACAACCAGAGAGCCAGAGCGCCTTCTAATTACTGTTGTATATATATAGGAGAACACTATTCTAATCCTGGGATTAGAATAACTATTTGGATCACGATCAGCCATATAAAAAGAGATGAGGTGTTCTCGAACTCCCGAACCGATAGAAAAAAAGAAGAAAAATGAACCTCACCTGCGAGCTTTCCCCAACCTCCCGATTCCAACGTGTCATCGGCCCCCTCCACCCTACCCCCAACCGCACGCGGACTGAGATCCCGTGCCCCGCTCAAGGCAGGGCACGCTGTGCCCTGAAGCCCACGATCCACCATCCGCTCCCCATCCGATGGACTGCAGCGAGTCAACCTAAAATTGGACCAGTCCGCTCGATCCTCGCACGTGAGACAGCCTAAACCACGGGAAACAAAGCGCACAGTGAAGGACTCTCGCGTGGGAACTGCTGTGGAGCTGTGCCGTCGTCGCCACCATGGGGAAGGGCGCCATGGGATCTCCGGCGGCGGCCACTGGATAAACGGCGCCGGCAATCCTCTCCGCCCCACGGCTTCCACTAGTGCAGAACTGGACTATAGCACCGGTTCATAAGGCCCTTTAGTGCCGGTTCAGTAACTGGCACTAAAGTGTGGGGACTAAAGGTCGCCCCATTTAGTACCAGTTCCACACGAACCGGTGCTAAAGGGCAACCACGTGGCACGAGCCAGCTCCGGGGGCAGGGAGCCCTTTAGTACCGGTTGGTGACACCAACCGGTATTAAAAGGTTGGGGGGGGTTGTGTTTATGATTTCTTTTCCATTTAATTCTTTTTAATTTGCTGGTATTTTACGATACGGCATATTGTACACGTTATGCATATATATAAATAGAATTTCGAGTAGAACCGATCATATATATATATATATATATATATATATATATATCATCGAATGTCTCACAACCAACATTAATTCACACATACACACATGTATATATATACAATTAGCTAGCTATATACAATTTCTCCTAATTGGTGCCTTCGGAGCCAGTGGCATTAGCCTAATTGGTGCCTTCGGAGACAATGACAATTGGAAGTGGTTCATGGGGGCGGTAGCGGGTAATAGTATTCTCCATTCGTATCTATGACCTGGTCGAGCAAAAATCCCGCTATTTCCTCTTGAATTGCTTGTATGCGCTCCGTTGGTAGGAACTTGTCCCGCACCTCTCTGAACTATTAAGAAGGAGATCAATATGCATGTGTATTAGTTGTGTGACTAGATATCGATAATGGTGTAAAAATTGTGAATAGTATTCTGACAAACGTACCCACTCCTGTCTTTGAAGAGGGCCTCTTCTCCCTCTCTGCCGGTATTGTCCGCCATAGCTTTTATTTAACTAATCCAAAAGAAATATATTCAAATTACAATGCATGCATGCAATCAATTAATAAGGAAAAACTGAATCAATCATAGTACATAATAAGCATCATCGAATATCACTACAAAAAAAGACACATCCGTGACATTTTGGGCCGAACGAATTTTTTTCCTGTCATACATATGACACTTCTATGACGATAATTGTGACAAACCCCGGTATCATTATAGATGTGGTGGGCTCCTACTTCTATGACAAAAAATCATGATAGAAAATGGGCTTTTCGTCCTGGGCGGGCTGGAGACGCAGCTGCATGACATTCTTTGGGTCGTCCATGACGGAAAAAACCGTGGTAGAAGCGAGGGCGAGGAAAATTTCAGAGTGTTCCCGATTACGGTGGGAGGTCGTGGGCTGAGCGATGCGTGTTTCTCTTGTACACGTATGCGTGTGTGTGTGAGGCATTGGCTCTAACTGAACCCGAGCGAGGCATTGGGCTCTAACTGAACCCGAGCGATTGCACTGCAGGCTACGCGTTACTGAACCCGAGCGATCGATCGATGGCTGTTAACTGAACCCGATCGAGCGATTCCTTCGCTACCGCTGCTAACTGAAGCCGATCGATGCTGCCTCTAGATGAACA
>NC_057806.1:581853740-582006364 GCF_018294505.1 Triticum aestivum | reverse complement strand
GGGGGGGGAGGGTGGATGAACAGTTCCTGGTTGGGGTGGATGAACAGGACCCCGTGGTGTTGCCTCTGGATGAACAGGACCCCGATCGATCGAGCCGGTTGGGGCTGGATGAACGGGACCCCGTGGAGGGCTGGATGAACAGGACCACCCCGTGGAGGGCTGGATGAACAGTAGACGGTGGAGGCAGGATGAACAGTAGCCCGTGGAGGGGTGGTTGAACAGGAGCCTGTGGAGAGGGCTGGTTGATCAGTAGCCGGTGGAGTAGCGCGCGGTGGAGGCTGGATGAACAGGAGCCCGTGGATGAACAGTCATAGGTGGAGGCTGGAGGAGGTCGACAGTGGATGAACAATAGCTCGTGGAGGCTGGAGGGGGTCGACGGTGGAGATGAACAGTATCCTGTGGAGTCCCGTTTGGCGGTACGCCACACCCCTCCCGATGAACAGGATCCCCCGTTTCGACCGTAGGGCTCCAACACAAGTCTGTTTCGTCCGTTTTGTGGTACGCCACACCCCTCCGGATCAACAGGACCCCCGTTTCGACCGTAGGAGGTCCGTTTCCTCCGTTTTGTGGTACGCCAGACCCCTCCCGATGAACAGGATCCCGTTTCGAACATGGCCGGTCGAACACAAGGCCGTTTCCTCCGTTTTGCGGTACGCCAGGCCTCGTTTCCATCGCCTGTTCCGTCCAAGCCCTCCCGATGAACACGACCACGCATTCCGTTCCGACCTAGCCGGTTGGCTCCCACGCGTTCAGTTGCCTCCTCATAAACACGAGGCATTCCGCTGCCTCCCCATGAACACGACGCATTCCGTTGCCTCCCCATGAACATGACGACAACGCTATTTCTCTGTTTCGACCCTGCCATGTACACGAGCCCTGGCCGTACATATGCGTGAGTAGGCGTTCGAGACCCCGCCCGTATGTACACATACGTGGCCGTATTTTCTTTCTTGCACCCTGGCCGCCTCTACTACGACACATGCGCGCCTCTACATCGACCAGTATATATATGTGCGTACACGTTTGCGACCAGAATGACAACGCTACCTACGCTTCGACCAGGTGGGTCCTGACTGTCAGGCACTTCCTTGCGTGCGAAGATGTAGCTGGTGGGTCCCAGCAGTTAGGGGTGCGAAATACGGTGGCCCGTCTGGTGGGTCCCGCTGTTAGGTGGAGGAATAATTACTTTGTATGTAATAAGGAGGCACTTCACTACAAGAAGCTTGTTAATACATGACAGATTCAGACCATCACGGTTGTGCTCAAAACCATCATGGAAGGGCGCCCATGACGGAATTGAAATCCGTCATGTATATCGCGTCATAATTTATCCACCACGCAGTCCATGACAGATATTGGACGTCATGGATCCATGACGGATTTTGACCGTCACAGGTGAGTATTTAACGGACGCGCTCATAACGACGTTAAGGTGCATTCCACGTCATCATCTAACGTGGCGGCCTCCGTGAATCTGAGGTGGCAGCCCATTTGATCACCGGCCCAGTTAAAATTTTGGCCCACTACATTTGGCTATAATTAATATTTCAACCCAATATTTCCAATACGGCCCAAATAGCACAGCCCATTCAATTCACCCAGCTAGCACAGCCCAATACATATAATACAAGTAGGTTTTCACAACCAAAAATTTCTCCATCAGCAAAACACATAATTTTGTCGAGCCCACTAATTTCCATTAAATTGTTTCATTCAGTTACAATAACCATCAGAGGTACATCCTTGAAGCCATATTGCCATCATTTACAAAAAATGTCAAAAACATCAGACATTACACACAATAATCACTAACAAATTACAAATGTGCGTGTCAAATGCAGCTATATGGGTTGCATGAGATTTGTCCTTGAGATGAAGCAGGTAGAAGTTGATGATGTCATTCTTGCTCTAGTACAAGGAGCTCCTGAGCAGCTGTTAAAATACTACACCAATGGGTTTCTAGCTGATATGGAATAAGGAAATAGGAAATGATCATTATATGCACAGTACAATACATATTATGGAGGAAAGGAAACAATTGTTCCTCAAAGAGAATGTGCATCACATGTCTCACTTGTTTTACTATTTCGTAGACAAACCTAGTTTAGAATTGTGAGAAGACCTATTTTCCATTCAAAAATATATAATTCTAATGCGATATGTATTTTCCTATTTGATGTTAAGTACATAAATGAAAGATCAGACTGCAGAATAGAAGTAGTTTTTTTTTGCAAATTCGCAAACCTCATAGAAGGCACATTCACAAATATGACTACACTTGACTCAACAAATTCATTTCATTAGTATTTACCACTCCTACCAAACATTCACTATTCCAGCATTTAGAGGCAATGCAAGTTAAGTAGATCACTACGAACAGAGGCAATACAGATACACTCAATATACATGTCTATTTAAAAACACAATAAAGAACTAGTAGTATAAACACTTTACTGTGGCAAATCACAACTCAAGTCTAGTATGGAAATTTCGGTTCTTATCCATTTATACTATTCTAGTTAAGCTATAGCTAGAAGCCATGGAGAAGTAAAACAACCAACCTGCAAATCACCACAGTACCATGCCAAAATTCTAAGTAACATCCTAGGCAAATTTTTCAGTAGCATGTGTATTGAATATAACCCCACTAAACCTAAATAGAAACCAAAATTATCAGTGGAACAAGAATTCAGATTGAAATTCCACAAGCCAAAAATTCAGGAGGCTGATAAAATTCAGAACAGAAAACAATTGTTCAGAGTAGGCGAGTCCAATCCTGGACCAAATGTGTAAACCAGGGATGATGGATAGAAAGGGATACCTCGTTGGTAGCTTAACTTTGTACTGTGATCTGTGCATCAAATCAAGTTATCAATCACTTTTAGTTTTGAAGTACAGTTTCCGAAAAAATATTTCAGACAAAAAGTTGGAGGGCACTAGATTTGTCCTCAAACCACAATCTTGTCCATGTGCTTACCTGATATCTAAGTTGGAAATAATTTGGGAATATTAAACCTAGAAAGGACCTAATAATGCATTGAAACTAATGTTCAATTCGAAATATGGATCATTCAATAGCGTAATTCTGATCCTAAGGTAATTTCACATACTGTGATTGGATGTAAATCATTTTTGCAGTTTTTTGAAAATAATGTTGGTTCTGAATAACTTTGGTATTAAATACTTTGAGGTGTTTGGATAAAACAAATACTGTACGTTCACATAACAAGGTATCTATCATACTGTGGTTTTTTTGCGATATTTAAAAAAGAGGTCGGGACCTCTTTTTTCTAAACTGAACTGAGAGAACTCGTCAGCTCGTCTACATCCAAAGTTGATAAAATGCGATTGCCGCCTCTGATCCCTCTATATATTGTCTTTTCAATGAAGTGCTCCTGATTATTAGGTGCTTCAGGTTTGGTAGTTAGTTTCTCTACAGAGACGGCACACCTGTTACATTCTTCTGACGATCTTGCACGCTTCTATTGGAATGATGGCTGCAAATTACACGAGTAGTGCATGATTTAAACAAAGTTGCTCCTGGAGGATATCCATTAGTCGTTGGAGCACTTGTATGCAGCAGGCTAAAAGCTACCTACCCAATCAATTCGACGCGCATATAGGCTATGCGCCCGTACACGCACAAAACAATTTTGCCCCGGCTAGCTAGGAGGGGATTTGACGTGCATGACATGCTGCATGCATTGGGCGTCGTTTCTACATGCAGATCAACACCATTAGTATAGTTGAGCAAGGCGCAGCAAGTCAAAACAACACTTGCCAAACACATAGGTGGTTTTATCAAAACTGAGGGAAAATATGGTTTTTAGAAACTTAAGTATTCATTTCTCACACATTTAAAATCTGAGGTTTCAGATTACTATGTTTTTTCAGAAACGGTGCTGCCAAACTAAGCTATGTTCAACTTCAATCTGAAACGGCAGAATCAAATACATCATTATTTCAATCCTATGGAAGCATCCCAACTTAATTTTGAAGTATCTAATTTGACAACATAACATAGCAAAACAAATCTCAGAACAGAGAGTAGAGATGCAGATATGAACTACTAATAAATCTGTAGTAAATCTTAGAAACAGGGGATTCGACAACAGCTACATTGGTTTATCAAATAACCATAGTTCCAACCCCAACTAATCATATCGAGTGCATGGGAATAGAACAACGACTACACCCACTAGAAGAAATTCCAGATGGATGCACATACCGGAGACAGTGTTGGTGGGGTGCATTGCGAGCTGGTTCAGGCGATGTAGGAGGGCGTGGTGTGGTATGCGGTTGCTCTTGTCGTTGGACATGATCTCGACCTGCTGCCACACGCTGACGTAGGAGTAGGTCGTCCCAAGGTCGATGCCGATCAACGGAACCTTGCCCTTGGTCATCCCCTCCTCTGCTCTCTTTAGGGTTCGCTGGAAGACGCTAGCAGCGCTCTTTCTCGCGCGCGCTCTCCCATTGAACACAGAACCGCACGCCCATCGGAGCCCGCGCTTGGGTTCGGTGGATGCGATTTGGGCGCCGATGTTGGCTTCCATGGTCGCGCCCCGGTGAGGTGGTGCCCGCCCATGTCGTGCCCTGCTCGAACAAGCGTCGTCGCGTCGCACCTCACGCCTTCCTCTGGCCGGAGCAGTCACGCGCGCCTTGCATGTTTCTGCTGCCTGCTGCCGACGAATGAGTAGGTGGGGAGGACTAGATGATCGAGATCCGGCCACTGCCTCGGCAGATCCGGCCACTGGCTCGGCGGATCCGGCCGCTGGCTCAACAGATCCAGCAGGTGCGGTGGGGCGACGTCCTTTCCTCGACCTGCAAATGAATCATGGGAGGTGGGATGGCAGAGATCACGGAAGGTGGGAGAGAAAACCGGGGGGACCGGGGGGCTTCGTTCCTCTAGGTGGAAGAGCAGCCTGCGGCTCGGGGTGGAGAAGCAAGGAGAGAGAGAGATAGGCGGTTGTCCCTACCGTTGGATCCTGGGGAATGGACACTGCTTATGCGTGATCCGTGGGAGAGTGTATCAACCAATCAGAAAGCAGCTTCGGCAACGCACAAGATCGAGGGAAGCAGGACACATCAGCACGAGCAGTCCATGACGGTCTGGATGGTTTAGAAAAAAAAGTTTAGGCTCAGCTGGTCAGTCTGTGACAGATTCCGAGAACGTCATTAGAAATCCGTCATGGATTAACAGGTTTCTTGTAGTGCTTCCTTGCTGCGGCCGTGGACCCAGCTGTCAGCCTCTCCACGTACAGTCCACATCCGATGGAAGCCGTTCCTTGACCACGTTGACCACGCCACGCCGAGAGCACCAGGGCGGTGGACGACGGCGAGGCCTAGTAAGGGGATGACACAGAGCCAGGGAAGATGCGGCAGTGGATGCCCACGCGTAGAGGAGTACGAGGTTCACTGGTTCACTACGGTGTGAGGCTGCCGTCGCCGCAGAATAACATGGGGCGTGGGTGAGTAGAGGGATGGCCTGGCCAGTGGTGGGAGTAGTAGGGGGCGGTGAGGCCTCCGCCGCATCGCAGCCGGCCACGGGAGGCAGGAGCACGAGGCACGACTAGCGCTGGTTTGGGCGGCTGGAGCAAGAAGACCAGAGGTTGAAGAAGCACTACGGCTGTTGGATGGACACCGTACGGTCACTGGAGCTAGAATCGTGCATATTGACTAAGTTGACAAAGCCCTCCGTCCCCGTCAACTTAGTAGGCCCACAAGTCAGCCTGGCACTATACTGGGTCCCAGCTAATAGGGGGAGTATTCATTTTTTTTGCGTAATAAGGAGGCACTTCCTTGCGTGCGAAGATATAGCTGGTGGGTCCGAGCTGTCAGCGGCGGTAAAGTTTTTCTCGCGAAATACAGAGGCCCTTTCGGTGGGTCCCTGATGTCAGGTGGAGGAATAATTATTTTCCGTGTAATAAGGAGGCATTTCCTTGCGTGCGGCCGTGGACCCAGCTGTTCGCCTCTCCACATATAGTCCACTTTAGATGCATGTCAGTCGTTGATCACGTTGACCAGGCCGCGCCGAGAGCACCAGGGCGGTGGACGACGGCGAGGCCTAGGAAGGGAACGACACAGAGGCAGGGAAGACTCGGCAGTTGTTTCCCACGTGGAGGGCAGTACGACTGTACGAGGGTTTACTGGTTCGTCTGCCATTGCTGGAGAATAACAATAGGTGTGGGTGAGTAGAGGGATGGCTAGGCCAGCGATATGAGTATGGTGGGGCGGTGAGGCCTGCGCGGCAGCAGAGCCGGCCGCGGGGAGGAGGGAGCAGGCAGTCCCACCGGCGCCTGTTTGAGCGGCTGGAGCAGGAAGAGCAGATATTGAAAAAGCACGGCGACCGTTGGATGGCCATCCAACAGTCACTGCTTGTGCGTCAACCTTTTTTAGGAAAGCCTTAAATCTGTGGAAAACAGCATACAGCCCATCTGCCATTATTTCTAATAATTTACAGCCCATTTGCTAATTATTAAGGTTTTTTGGAGCCCATATTATTTTTGTTAGCATTACAGCCCATATTGTGTCCACGGTTAAAAAATTATACGAAATTTTGCATATTTCGGTGCGGTCCGAACTGTTTTTAATCCCGAAATTTTGACTCACATTCAAACTGATTTTAAAAATAAATGTATATAAATATAAAATCCAACAAATTCTCCACACATAAAAATTAATGTAATTTCAAATCTCGAAATGAAAAAAATATGTTTGAAACTAATTGCTGGTTTGATGTGTTTTAAAAATGTACAACTCATTTCTCATTACTGATGGGCCATTTTCTCGGCCAGCCAAATGAAAGCTCTCCTCGTCTTGAAAGATTTGCAGCCCAACATGCCTGACAAAGCGACTTACTTGGCAAATCACAAAAAACTGGGTTGTGGCCGACCCAGCTGTCAGCCTCTCCACGTACAATACTCTTCCGATGGAATGTCATTGACCACGTTAACCATGCCGCGCCGAGAGCACCAAGGAGGTGGGCGACGGTGAGGCCTAGGAAGGGGACGACGCGGAGCCGGGGAAGACGCGGCAGTGGATGCCCACGCGGAGAGGAGTACGAGGGTTCACTGGTTCGGCTGCAGTGTGAGGCTGCCGTCGCCGCAGGGCCTGGCTAGCGGTGGGAGTAGTACGGGGCGATGAGGCCTCATCGGCAGCACAACCGGCCACTGGAGGCAGGAGCAGGCGGTCTCCCCGGCGCTGGTTTGGGCGGCTGGTGCAAGAAGAGCAGCGATTGAAGAAGCAACATGACCGTTCGATTCGAATCAACGGTTACTGCTGCTAGAATCGTTTGTTGACTAAGTTGACAAGCCCTACATACACGTCAACTTAGTAGGCCCACATGTCAGCCTCCCTACCGGTGCGCCCCAGATGTCAGTGGGAGGAATCATTTTTTTCGCGTAATAAGGAGGCAGTTGATTGCGTGCAGCCAGGCCAGCGGAGGGAGTAGGGTGGGCCGGGGAAGCCTACGCGACATCACAGCGGGCCACAAGAGGAGGGAGCAGGCAGTCCCGCCGGTGCTAGTTTAGGTGGCTGGAGCAGGAAGATTAGAGATTGAAGAAGCACGTCAGCCGTTGGATGGACATCCAACACTAACTGCTGCTAGAATCGTGTGTTCACTGACAATGCCTTGCGTAAACAAGTCAGCCTCGAAATATGTGGCGTGTACAGCCCATTTGCTATTGTTTTTATAATTTTTACTCATTTTCTAATTCATATGGAATTTATTGCAGCCCGTCTTTCATTTTTAGAATTGCTGGCCATTTTCTGGTCAGTACCAGGGTAAAAAAATTAAATAAATATGTGGGAAATTTTGAAAATTCGCAATTTTTTGCTGGGGAACGAAATATTATTAATCCAAAAATTAATAGCAATACTAAAAAAAATTAAAAATAAATTAGTACCATGTCATGTTAAATCCAATGAAATACGTATAAGATATCAGTGAAGAACAAAAACAAAAAAAGAAACTTATATCCTATTTGTTATAAATTTTTTTAGAATTTTCAATCCCTTTTGATATTACTTTTAACAGACATTAACCATACTCTTAAGCCAGGCCGGAATGCATCCCTCCTCATCTTGAAAGAGTTGCAGCCCAGTAATTCGGAGAAAACAAATAGGCCTAGCTTGGGTATTCTTCAAAAAGAAATACTGGGATACCTATTTTCCCAAAGAACTGGTGCATGAGCATTTAGCTTTATTTTATTTATTTACTTATTTATGTTTAGGGACCATGAGCATGTACCTGGGCTGGATTCATGTGAGAGCCTCCCTTCCAGTTAATTATGGGCTTCTCTATTGGGCCTTCATCAGTGGGCTGCATGTTATCAACAAGTGGAAAATGTGTTCTGAGTTTCAAAAAAAATGTGTTCCGTATGATAAATAGTATGCGCTACGTACGGTACGGGGCACAAAAGGATCGAACCGTGCAACGACTTCCAAAACATTGTGTTTATCATTCTAACAACACATTTATTCAACCAACAGATGAAATATACTACCGATTGTACATTGAAAACAGCAGCAGCAGCAACCAGGGCTGGGGGTGCAACCGAAGCAGTAAGTAGGCCAGAAGAGTGAAGACGCAGCTCTCTCTTCCAAACCAAACATCAGCCATCATTACAAAAGGGCTACCAAAAAAGAACAAGTGTATGCATCAAACTAAATAGAGATCCTTCTACACCAAGTGTACGCATCTAACTAACTGGCTTAGTTAGACGTTACTATTTATTAAGCTGTGGAGATTGGCTGACGTCTTGAACCAGATGGGTGCCGGACGGGGGAAACTCCAGCCAGCAGGTCGAAGTCTGATACTTGCGACCCTCTCTCCTACTTTGGGCTGCAGAGCGTGGCGGCACATATCAGGGTATGGTGCATGCAGAGACGCATGGTACGCTGTGTACACACAATTTTGCCTGACGAACGAAACCGCGCTGCCATCATGATCCTTGCCGTCGGTTATCTCCTGGTTAATTAGATAATTTAGTCCGACAAATAGAGAGCATGTACCAAGGCTACTTACCAGCCTCCAGTGAAAAATTCTTGAAGGCCTAGAGAAGCTGGGATCCTGCTCAAAGACCTTGCAGTGACTGTGATTGTATTCCGCGAAACAACATGTCCGGTACGTGCGAACGATCATCAACCATTCGCCGTCGTCTGATCGAGCCAGGAACCACCTGCAACTGCCATGCCGCTTTTCTTTGAAAGGTTCTGGGATTAGGAAGGGTAGGGACACCAGGCGGCCTACAACATCATATCAAGTTGGAGTCAAATAAAAAAAGGGCTCTTGGTTTAGTCAATCTTAAGAACAACATGTTATGAGCATGAATATTTTTTCGGCAAATGTTGACAGTAATATAAGCAAGCCATCATGATATCATAGGAAAGTAACATACTGCTATAACAGCCGTTTGTAGCGATGACTGGAGTAGGCCAGCAATACGTCCAGCCATAGAAGGAGTCGACAACGTAAATGAAGCCCTTGTGTTCAATGGCATCAGAGAACCATGGAGGATGTATGATCCTGTGATGGACGTGTAGATTTATCCACTTACCGCAGTAACCTGTCAGATAGGCGAGACCACCGTTGAAGAACGCAATTAGCTTGAAGTCTTTATAATTCGCAGATCTTGTGGGCACTTGGTAGATTACAACCTTGAGCAAATCAAACTTGGTATCATGTTGGCTACTATAAGATTCCGAGTATTCTGGGCCGCGGTGCCAAAGCAGTGTAGTGTTAATCGAAGGAAGGGGGATCAATCGCCGGGTGTAGACCTCCACGAGTATCCAGCTGCCGTGACTGTCGATGAGCACCATCCAAGACGTGTTCATGCCGACCTAGTACATACTGTTAATATAGATGAGGCTGACGGGGATCGGATCGCAGTCAAGGGGGTTGATGCTCGCCACCCTATGATCGTTATGCTGCGTGACATGCTGTTTCTAAAGATCAGGCGGCATCAGCAAGCAAGGAGCTGGCTTAAAAAGCTCCGGCCTGAGGGCTTTGAGTAAACGGTACAGCCCCGACGAGCACGCGGCGAGCGACGTGGTACTGAGATTGTCCACACGCGAAATAATGAGTTTGATTACCTCTGTGAGGAGAGAATTCCAGCCACTCTTTCGGTGCACGCTGCTTGGTTCTGCCATTGTTAGTGCTTGGGTTTCGGACGAGGGGGGGAGGCGCCTAAGCGGGGATGGAAGATTGGACGAGATTATGTGCAGATAAAGATGGAGAAGCGAATATGTGCTGCGGGAAGTGGACAGATGATGATGACTACAGCACGCCGCTTGACTTACGAGACACATACCAGCAGCGTAGGGTCATGTCGATGCCAGTAAACTTGCTTGAGTGATCACAGTACTGGTACTCCCTACAATGTTATGCCCTAACTTGCTTGAGTAGAGTAGTAGAGTAGGACTCTGCTCTACTACTAGCACCGGAGGAGTAGTATATTCTAATCTAAAATAGTTACAAACTTCAATGCCCGAGCGTGGAACGACTATGAACCATGCTCAAAGACCATGTCTACGTGGTGTTTGGACATGGGTGACAACCTCAATGCCAACGGTGCTGCTCCCGTTGCACCGTATGTGTTTCTGTCCTTCCTGTTCAAAATCGTGGTAGAATTCATGTTTCTACTCTATATCCTACTACTATGCTAGTCCATATAATTAGTTGCAAACGACGACTTCTTCCCCGACCTCGGCAACCTCACACTACTAGAAAAAGGGCTATAGATGGGATTGACACTAATGGCGCACCAGACAAGCGGTGCGCCATTAGTATAGACTAATGGCGCACCACCTTCCGATACGCCATTAGAGCTGAAACTACTAATGGCGCACCTGGCCCAGGGTGCGCCATTAGTATCAAATTTTTTTTGAACTAGTGCGCCTGTCCAAACATACTAATGGCGCATCCAGACACAGTGCGCCATTACTAGTTGTAACTAGTAATGGCGCACCTGTCGGAAAGTGCGCCACTAATGTTGTTTTTTTTATTATATTTTTTATTCCTTTTTTTGCAAAACTACTAATGGCGCACTGTTCGACCGTGCGTCATTACTAGTTTAAACTAGTAATGGCGCACTGTGGAACAGTGCGCCATTAGTATGTTTTTTTTGCAAAACTACTAATGGCGCACCACCAGAAGGTGCGCCATTAGTAACCTGGATTACTAATGGCGCATTTAGAGTTGGTGCGCCATTAGTAAGTGGGCAGCAACAAGATATTTTGGACAGCCTCTCCTACCCACACTCACTTTCTCCCCACTTCATTCTCTCCACCTCCTCCTTGTCTCGGGTGCCTCCTCTTTTTCACCTCATTTCCACCATAGATTCATTCAATTTAAGTGGTTAAATTACCTTGTTTTGATAGGTAAGTAAGGGGGGAAGCTATATTTATGTTGTTCTCCCTACAACAATGTGCACATGCACTTTTTATGGCCTAGGTAGATCTATGTATGTTCGTGGTGTTGCATATGTTTGTGGTGTTGCATATGTGTTTGTGTTTGGAGGTGTACCGGTATTTGAAATGCGATAGTTGCCAATATTTTGCCGGAATGTTGATTCATTTCCGTTTTGGCAATAATTTTGGCATTAAGCATTCTTTTTGGTCCTATTTTTAGGGAAAGTCATGCCAAATTTTTTCTTGGTTCTAAAATATCGTTTTGGTCTACCCCGCAGGCGACCATGGTCCGCACGATGACCGAAGGCATCGTGAATAGGTTTTTGAGGTCCGCGAAGGCCGAGATGCTTCAAAAGAACGAGACGGAGATAAGATGTCCGTGTCGAAGATGCAAGCTGAAGAGCCTTATTGCAGACCCGGAATCCGGGCAGGTGCGGGACCACCTGCTCTTGCGTGGTTTCATGGATGGCTATCGGTGGCAAGGTGATGAAGATGACTACGAAGTCGTCCATGGGGGCCGGGCAAGAAATGAGGAAGGGCAGCAAGACAACCACCGCGGCTCGAGCGGGCGAGAAGACGAAGAATCCCCAGGAGATGATCACGACGGTGATGCTATACACAGTCATCATGTAGAAGATGCAGGACATGATGATGAGGAAGATGCCGGAGCAAACGACGGGCATGATCTTGAAGATGATGATGCCGGCGGAGCAGACGACGCTGGACCATCGATGGGCTAGGTGCAGGACCCTCATATTCAAGAGCTGCTTCTCAAGCAGACGGATAACGCAAGAGCTGCCGCCCGAGAGAAAGCCAAGATGGATCAACTTGAGTTAGATGCGGTTACTCCATTGTATGAAGGATGCAGGCCCGAGGATACCCTCCTGAAAGTAATGCTCATGGCTCTGGAGATGAAGGTAAAACACAGAATGACCGACGCATGCTTCGACGAGAACATGTCATTCTGGCACGAACGTCTTCCCAAGGGGAACAAGTGCCCGACCAGTTTGGAGGAGGCGAAGAAAATCGTGTGTCCTCTGGATTTACCGCACGTGAAATACCATGTGTGCACGAGCACGCGGAGTCTACCATATGTCCGGTGTGCGGCGTCACTCGATACAAGAAGAGGAAGAAAGCTCCTCGAAAAGTGGTGTGGTACTTTCCGATCACTCCTCATCTGCAGCGGTATTTCACAGACCCTAAGGTAGCAAAGCTCCTGCGTTGGCACGCGGATAGGGAGGAGAAGAAGCGAGAAGATGACGCAAATGATCCGGAGATAGATAAATAGACAAGATGCTGAGTCACCCTAAGGATGCAAGCTAGTGGCAAGCGTTGAACTTCGAAGACCTAGAATTTGGGAACGATCCAAGGAACATCGTGCTGGGCGCGAGCACCGATGGAGTCAATCCATTTGGCAGCCAGAGAAGCACACATAGCACCTGGCCTGTGTTTGTGTGGATGTACAACCTTCCCCCCTGGTTGTGCATGAAGAGGAAGTACATTCACATGAGTATGCTAATTGAAGGACCGAAACAACTAGGGAACGACATCAATCTGTATCTGGGGCTGCTGAAAGAGGAGCTTGACACGCTATGGAAAACGCCAGCTAATACGTGGGACGCCGCAGAGAAAGAATATTTCCCTATGAGAGCCGCGCTGCTCACGATGGTGCACGACTATCTCGGTTACGGATATGTCACGGGGCAGGTGGTCCACAGATTTTCTGGATGCGTCAGGTGCATGGATGACACAACGTATCGCCAGCTAGATAGAGATCCCGGGTCTTCGAAAACCGTGTTCATGGGACATCAAAGGTGGCTTCGCGATGATGACCTGTGGAGAAAATGCAAGGATCTGTTTGATGGTGAAACCGAACCCCGAGGACGCCCGCGTACGAGGAGCGGCGAGGAAATAGACGAGCTGTTGAAAAATTGGAAAGATTGCCCACTGCCGGGAAAGAAGCAAAAGGCGCCAGAGCCGAGAAAGAAGCGAAAGGCGCCAGAGCCGCTGCTGAAGGTATGGAAAACGAGGTCTGTTTTCTGGGACTTGCCGTACTGGAAGATCCACCGTGTGCCTCACAGCCTTGATGTCATGCATATCACGAAGAACGTGTGCGAGAGTCTGCTTGGTACCCTGCTCAACATGCCAGAGAGGACCAAAGATGGGCCGAAAGCAAGGGCAGACTTGAAATCAATGGGCATCAGGCAGGAGCTTCACGCTATATATGATGATGATGATGATGATGATGATGAGGCAAAGCAGGACACGGAAAGTCGTCGCAAAGGCAAAAAGGCCAAGAAGACCGGAAATGACTACCCTCCCGCGTGCTTCACTCTAAGTCAGGAGGAGATTGAGCAGTTTTTCACCTGCCTCCTAGGAGTAAAACTTCCTTACGGTTACGCGGGGAAGATAAGCAGATACCTAGACCCAGCGAAGCAGAAGTTCAGTGGGATGAAGTCTCACGACTGTCACGTGCTGATGACGCAGATACTTCCAGTTGCAATCCATGGGATCATGGACGCGCACGTCCGTGAAACGCTATTTGGCTTATGCAACTTTTTCGACGTCATCTCTCGGAAGTCTGTTGGCGTGAGGCAACTCAGAAGGCTACAGGAAGAGATCATGGTGATACTATGCAAGCTTGAGGTGTACTTCCCGCCCGCATTCTTCGATGTTATCGTGCATCTGCTGGTCCATATCGTGGACGATATCATCCAACTCGGGCCAACGTTCCTGCACAGCATGATGCCGTTCGAAAGGATGAATGGTGTCATCAAAGGATACGTTCGCAACATGTCACGTCCAGAGGGAAGCATAGCCAGGGGCTTTCTGACCGAAGAGTGCATCTCCTACTGCACGAATTATCTAGGCATCGAGAACCCCGTTGGTCTGCCCGTCAACAGGCACCTCGGCAGGCTCGCTGGATGGGGTCACTGTGAGGGTCGCCGCGAAATGCATGTCGACTTCGAGGGTCGACTCACCGACTTTGAAAGAGCAAACCTAGTTGCGCTACAACACATAGACATGGTCGATCCTTGGGTGGTAGAGCACAAAACCTTTATTAAGAAGACGTACAATGACCGAGGCCAACAGAGGACGGACAAAGATATACTCAAAGAGCACAACTCATGTTTCACGCGTTGGTTCAAGCAGAAGCTTCTGTCGTACCCTTTACATGAGGATTCTTCCGCGGAAGAACAACTCATATTCGCCTTGTCACAGGGCGCCGAGCACAACCTGATGACCTATGAGGCGTACGATATCAACGGCTACACATTCTACACCGAGGCCAAGGACATGAAGAGCGATGGTTATCAGAACTCCGGGGTAACGATGGAATCCTACACCGGTAACGACAAGGACAGATACTACGGAAGGATCGAGGAGATCTGGGAGCTGAGCTACGCTGGAGAGAAGGTCCCGATGTTCCGTGTCAGATGGGCGAAGAGCGTCCTAAAAGAAGACTGGTATTTCACCACCATGGTTATACCCGAAGCCAAATCCAAGACCGCGGGCGCAAACGTCACCGCGAAAAATGAGCCATGGGTACTGGCTTCCCAAGTGGACCAATGCTTCTTCATTACCGACCCGTCAAAGCCCAGTCGTGTTGTCGTGAGGAGAGGCAAAAGGAAGATCATCAGAATGGATGGAGTAGCCAATGAGCAAGACTTCGACAAGTACGGCGACCCGAGGATCGAACATGACGACGA
Organism: Triticum aestivum; assembly: GCF_018294505.1. NCBI lineage: Eukaryota > Viridiplantae > Streptophyta > Magnoliopsida > Poales > Poaceae > Triticum > Triticum aestivum. The sequence continues at coordinate 581,991,245 of NC_057806.1, read as the reverse complement.
TGATGAAGTAGCATCATACACCACAAGAAGAAGCAGGACCACCCTACCTAAAGGTCGTCCGTTCCATAGAAGAACTCCATTTGCGAAAAAGAAGGGCAAGAAGATTGTGAACAGATAGCTAACTAAGATCGACTGTTTTTAAATCGTAGCCTTCATTTCTCGATTGTATTTCATGGGCACTTTTTGAACTATCATGAATATTTTTAAATTTCATGGACACTCGATCTCGATCCCCCTCCATCTCGATCACTATCCCACCTTGCCAGATCCAGTCCCCCTTGCCGCCGAGCACCCCCCGGTCCACCGGCCGCCGCTGCCGACCCCCCGCACCCTCGATTCCCCTACTCAACCACCACCGCCAACCCCCGCACCCCTCCCCTACTCAACCGCCGCCGCCGACACCCCGCACCCCGCGCACCCTCCCCTGCTCCACCGACATTACTGTTTGATAATATTTTTTAAAAAATTATTACTGTCTTATAAAAAAAATATTACTATTATGATTTAAACAAGTTTGAACATATTTAAACACAAATAAGTATCAAACAGCATTTTAAATGCATAAAAAAATTGTGGAGCCTGGGAATCGAACCCAGGACCTCCTGGTGTGAGAACTAGCTGCTGACCAGTCGAGCTAGTAGAGGGAACTTGGTGTGGATCAGGTCAGGTGGAAGATAACCTGTTGGCTCGAGCAGAAATCAAAAAAATACTAATGGCGCACCAGGGTGAGGTGCGCCATTAGTATGGATGTACTTATGGCGCACCGAGGGGTGGTGCGCCATTAGTATTGTGCCGCCCCATCCATATTTCCTCCCCGGCCCAAACCTATCCCCTCTCTCTCCCTCGCCCTTGCCCTCGATCCCCTTCCCCTCTCCTCTCCCGACGCCGCTGGCCCGCCGCCTCGACGCCGCCTCGACGCCGCGACGCCGCCCCATCGTCCTCGTTGGACGCCATCACCCCGCCTCGTTGGATGCCATCGCCCCGCCTCATTGGACGCCATCGCCCCACCTCGTTGGACGCCATCGCCCTGAGGCCCCAACGTCGGCGCCGCTCTCCCCGTAGCCCCACCACGTTGGACACCATCGCCCCGCCGCCCTCGTCGCAGGTGGCCTGGACGCCGCCCCATCCACACCACCGTCACCGGAGCACCACCACCACCCGGACCTCGTTGCCTCCCGGACCTCGTCGCACCACCACCACCTGGACCTCGTCGCCCCACCTCGTCGGCCCGTCCACACCACCGCCCCCGTGAGCTCCCCCTCCTCCTCTCCCCCTCTCCCCATCGCAAGCTGGATCTTCCTGCCGGTAGGAGGATTTCAACGGAGAGTGGAAGTAGATAGATCTAATCCCTGCAGTGCACATTCTGATTCAGTCATGTACTAAGCATTCAAATGTAAATCTGTTCAAGTGACAAAATTTATTAGATCCCCTAGCTAGTAGATGGATCTAATCCCTGCAGATTCAGTCACATTCAGATTCAGTCATGTACTTGGCATACAAATAGTATAAATCTGTTCAAATGGCATAATTTACTTGCTGATAGATAGATAGCATATCCAAATACTCAGACATGTACTACTAATTTCTTTTTGTTACAATGCTGCTTTCTGAATGGATTGATGGCATCAAATTGAAACATGGATAGACAAAAATTGGCAACACCGTATGCAGAAATGTAAATTGTTGCTTCTGTTCTGCGTATTTATATTATGCTAGAATAACTGATTTGTGGTGACAGTGCTGCCTGTTGTATGGAATAATGACATTATACCGCAACATGGATAGTATAATTTGGCAGTGCCTTATGCATTTTCATATTATAATGCGAGAATAACTGGTTTGAGGCTATTTTGTTTGTGTGATCACATCTTCATAAGTTGGTTAATTCAATATGCACTTAGCTTGATCATAGTTAATTTACCGAATTTTTTAACAAAAAGGAGATCCAGCATGCACAGTGTCCTGCACTATATACTCATCTTTGTATGCCCAGGCACATTGATGCACCGGCCCTGTAAGAAGCATCAGGGAAATAGAGGTTGGTTGTGGCAATTGTCACCTTAGCCTTGCGCTCTCCGACCAAATGTAAGATATGCAACAAATAACGGACAAATACCTAACAGTTTTTTGGAGCTAGCGAAGAGATTAAAATCTATGTGAGATATTCATAGCCATGAAGCCCAGTAGCCTGTAGTTCACTAAACTTATAGCCCAAGACCCAATTTACATGCTATACCCTTCAGCAACATTGCTTGCTAGAACTACTGTCACATGTGCACTTGGCAGGGAACACTAACTAAACCTAGCATGCAAAAAGGATCACATGTTTTAGAGCAGTATCTTCTACTACAACCTGAGGGTTTTCTTAGCTAAATTAGGCTATGTTCGTTTTGTGTCAGCTACTTGCTGTCCATGTTAACTTCTTTTCATGGTACCCATAGATTTGACTTTCAGTGTTGGTGATTCTGCAGTTGCTGTAGACTACTATAGTGATGAGTGTCTAGCTTTTGTAATCTACACTTCTTGGATAAGGATTTGCATGTGCCTTTGTACCATGAGTAATTTGGGACTTGGGAATTGGTTCTTTCTTACTACAGTCTTGCTGCTATAGTATGGCTCTGTTCTTGGTGGAGGTTTCATTACTTGTTTTGTGTGGCTTAGGTTATATTTTAGTGGAATTTGTGTGATATGTTTGGCTGGACTCTGCTCTTTTCACAGTTATAGTGTTGTCAGTTTACAGCTTGCATGCTTGCCATACCAGACCATCAATGTTCCGCTATTATGATAAATGTTGAATGATACTGCTTGGAGATGCATATATTGTTTCACCTCTTCACATGCCAATGTATTTTCCATGTTGTGATGGAGGCCTTTTTTGCCTTGTATACCCGAGAGGCCCTTGAGTTTGCTGGAATGTCGATTAACTTCCGTTCCGGCAAATTCGGGTACTCCATATGTCCTATTTTCAGTAAAGGTCATGCTGAAATTTTCCGTGAATTTTAGCATGACTTTGCTAAAAATAGGACATATGGGGTACTTGTGACTAATGCATGGGTGTCGACAAACCATTAATTATACAACCTTGGCTTTTAGGGTGCCTCGGTGTCGATAAAAACCGATATGATGAAAGCTTAGGCTTTTAGGGTGCCTCGGCGTCGAAAAACCCTCAACGATAAAAGCTTAGCTTTTAGGATGCCTCGGTGTCGACAAACCCTAAATGATGAGACCATGATCTTGTTCCTTGACAATAACCAACTTTTTGACCAAACTTTGGTCCTATTTAGAGAGAAACATGGCCAACAACGATTAGGCCGGGGGTTCGGGCAGCAAGGCATTCTGGGAGCTGTCCAAGGAGATGGAGGAACAACCTCACTTGTATGAGGACGCCGCCTTCCCCACCGATCCTGAGACCACTGATGGTACCGCCGAGGATGACCCCACTGATGCCACCACTGATGGTGCCGCCGAGGATGCCACCACTGATGATGGCGGCACACGCACAGATGGCAGCCAACCGAAGAGGCAACGGAAGGACCGGCGCCCGACCGTGCTCCGCACCCTCAAGGAGGAAGTTACTGAAGTGGACTCCGACGGGAATCCAACGGCGCCCGAACGAATAGTCAAGGGGTACTCGCTTCAGCTCGGGTGCATTCTCCGGAGCACCATCTCGATCAACACCGAGAACCTGAGGCATCCTGACCGAGGGAATTTGCGCAACCTCCTCTTCACGAAGCTGCACGAACGATACAAGTTCCCCGCTGAATTTGAAAACACAAGCCTCAAAGGGAATAAAGTGAACAATGCTGCCCTCACGAAGATGAGCAAGGCCCTGTCTACTTGGAAAAGCAATGTGAAGAGAATGATCGAGAAAGGTGAGAGTTATGAGAAGATCAAGGAGAAAAATCCTTCGATCACCGAAGATGACTACAACGATTTCAAGATCAATTGCTTGAGCACCGCAAACTCCGAATCAAGTAAGTGGGGGAAAGAAATGCGGGAGCTGAACTTAGGGGAACACACACTCGGTCCTGGCGGTTACAGAGTGGCGGAGCCTATATGGGACAAGGAGGAGGCGGACCGTGCCGAGCAAGGCCTACCGCCTCTCTTCGATAAATATGGTGACAAGCAGACCAGGAACTTTGTCAGGGCCCGGTACAAGAAGGACCCGAAAACAAAGGGGCTTACCACGGATCCGAAGACCAGGGCGCTTGAGCTTGTTCTGGTAAGGAATACACCCCCGCGTAATGAGCTCCATATGGTTGCATCCTAATTAATGAAGCCAAATTTCTAAATGGTTCACATTCCTTCCGCAGGCGACTGAAAGCAGTAGCGCGGGGTCGACTAAGAGCAACCCTTGGGACACCACTCTAAATAGGGCGTTGAATGTAATGAAGAACAAGGATAAGCTTAGTAAGCCGACGTCAGCTGGTCGTGTGGCCGGCAAAGGCTTGTCGACAAAATGGTCGTCATACTATAACACTGGTGGGCAAAAGGAGAAAAAGACCAGCTCGGAAAGCCAGGCACGCGAGGTTCAAGAACTTAGGGAACAGGTGGCGCGGATTCCGGAGATTGTCCATGAGCAAGTGGAACAACAACTCGGAAGGACGATCACCGCCATTGTGCCTACCTTGATCAAGGGGATTAGTGCGTGGATTGCGGGCGGCCCCTGATTCCTAGCTTCACGGCCAGCAACTCGCAGAACGCGATGGTGCGGCCATTGGTGTCTCCGACACCGGCACGGGAGCTTAATGCACCCGGGTGTACGCCAGCCGACACCTCTGCAGCAAGCGGCCCCTCCGTCAACTGCACGCCCGCCGTTGGCGGTGCCTCGACATTAGCCGAGCTTGACGCCATCATCATGGTAACTAATTAAGCCTCTCTCGGCCGAGGACTTCATCTCCTTGCCTTTGACTGGGCATCCCTGACGCCTTACATGTTTTCGCAGGGCGCCGCCGATGTTCCGTGCACTCTCCTGCACTTCGTGAACAACGAGTTGGTCGATGTCGCCAAGGGGAAAATCATTCAACCGGGAAACCCCTTTTTCCACGGTACCCAGATGCCACCCAACTTGTTTAGGGTTCAACTGGTTCGGGTGCTGCCAGGCTGCGACGACTTGTTACCTCCGATTCGACCCATCGGGGCCGACGATGATGACGTGATGACCCTCAGCACCTGCCTGAGCTGGCCCCTACTTTGGCCGAAGAGCCAGATTCGTTTGGGGGCGGGGGATACCACCCCAAAGACAACACCGCCAGTCGTGCCGGCGCCAAGTCGGCCCCATGGCAAGACCGCCGCAACGGTGCTGGACATCCCTATGCCACTGGATCCAAACATGCATATGGCACAGGGTCAGAACGACGACGACGACGATACATTTGCCAACGTCGATCAGTACTTTGCCGATCATGGGTACGGTGGCGACTTCATGGGGCCTCCTTCTCAAGAACCCAACCCAACAAAAGACGTGCGCGATCTAGCTGGTACCGCGGAGAAGCCAAGTTGCAACAGGCGTCGTCTGTCGTTCAGCTCTCAGGAGACGCCTCCAGCTGCCGACTTCACCGAGCCTCAGATAGGCGAGGTGCGAAATATTATAAGCCCCAACACACTCAAGAAGGCGGTCTGTGAGCAGAACTCGGTCCCATTACAGGAGAAGAAGAAGGCACGCAAAAGAAAGAGTAACAAGGGTGCGGGCTAGCAGGCACCGAGTACGATCCATGCTCAGGACGGGCCACCTTCACCTGAGGATATCTCGAGGAGGGTGCATGTGGCGGGTAGGCCGATGCTACCGAGAAATATGCTCGATGCTGCAACCGGTGCTATGCGGAGTCTGCATGACAGTGTTCTTTCTTTGGAGAAGCGGCGTCTCGGAGAGAAGGATGTGGCATACCTGGTTTTTGCGGCCAAGGTGCCAGAGGGCAAGGGCTTTGTGGATAACTCCATCGGGGGTACGATCGTCCTGCGGTTTGATGACATCCATGCTATGTTGAACCTTCATCTGCTGCACTACACCTTCGTTCTGCTATTTTCGTTGAGTATGGAGATGCGGATCATTCGCGACAAGACCCCGGACATCGTGATAGTCGACCCCTTCTACATGCGTGCCAAGATCTTGGGCAGCGCTGGGGACCAGCAAGTCGCGACATCTTACCTCGAAGGCGTCATTCTGGCAAACCAAGATAAGGATAACTTCCTCATGCCTTACTTTACCGAGTAAGTCCTCCCCTCAACCGCCCCGTAACATATGAATTCTTAGATTTCGATCGTTTTTCTTTTAACATTCCGTGTTTTCTGCAGTGACACACATTTCACGCTCATCCTCCTAACGACGTATTTCGACCCGGACCGTCAGTCGAACGTAGACTACACAAATGTCAAGAAGGTTCTTGACGATGTTCTCCCCGGCTACGTCAAATCTGGAGGCACCTTCACCAGGCCTATTCGTAAGTACGGCAAGCACGTGTTCTCCCACAATACGACGTTCTGCTGCGTCAAGCAGCCGCCTGGCGGTCAGAAGGGTGCCTACTACGCCATCCATCACATGCGGGTGATCGTACGGGACCATCATCAACTTCTGCTACCGAGTAAACTCAAAGATTGGGCCGCAAGCGTGTCGGCAATCCAGGACGCGGACATCAGACAAGAATTCTTTCGCATCCAGTCGGAGTTTGCAGAAATCATCCATCCAGATGTCCTTCGTTCCTCGGGGCAGTTCTACCTTAGAAATCAACCGTCCAACAGTGACATCGACACAATGCTACAAATGCAGGCTGACAACGACCGTTATTTCATGACTCCCACGATAGACGGCGGCTTCATCCACGCTCCAGTCCCTTGAGTCGAGTCGAAAGCAGTGATGCTGTGTCTAGTTTTGAAACATCGATTGACTCATGTTGTAATTAAACCTTAATGAACTTGTAGTATGTCTCTTTGGTTTCGAGAGTCGTTCAATTTAGATGTAATCGATGCTATTAATGTCTTGCTTTTCTCTTTCGACCGTTCTATTGCATACTTATATATTGCTTATGTATTGTCTGTGAATTGGTACTAACGTTTCGTTTGGCTACTGCATAGCGATGCCGTCATATGTCGTGTACAAGGGTAAGGTTCCCGGAGTCTACGACGACTGGGAGGAGTGTCGGAGACAGGTTCACCGATTCAGCGGTAACAGTTACAAAGGATACACCACTAGGGCCGAGGCTGAATCTAGATACGCCCGCTATCTAGCGGGAGAGGGGAGGGAGCGCTGGAGGAACCGGATGAAGACGAGTTTCATCGTGATGATGCTCATCGTGATGACCGCAACTCTCTTCTATGTGATGGTAGTTTAGATGATCGATATCGACTTGTAATGTGAAGACAAACTCGCTACTCGCGGTCTCGAGACTTGTAGTATAATGTTCTATCTTTCTTCGGTCTTTTCAATTCGGAGACTAATATGATGAATTGTATTCGGAGACTAATATGATGAATTGTATTCAGAGACTAATCTTCTATTGTATTCGATGAATCTGTTGTTGATGTGTGCTGTCTATATTTTGTCCAATTATACATTTTGTAACCTATGCAAAAAACAGAAAATTAAAAAAAACCTAATATTCATACTAATGGCGCATCACATCACAGTGCGCCATTAGTATGCCAAAGGATACTAATGGCACATCATTAAACAGTGCGCCATTAGTATGCCGAAGTTACTAATGGCGCATCTTGTTGTTGTGCGCCATTAGTATGCCAAAGCACCTGGGTATACATGGCCCCCTGGGAGGCATACTAATGGCGCACTGTTGTATATACTAATGGCGCATCTGAGGTGCGCCATTAGTATACCAGATACTAATGGCGCACCTGTGGTGCGCCATTAGTGAAATATACTAATGGCGTGGCACTAATGGCGCACCACTAATGCGCCATTAATGGCCAAATTAGGTGCGCCATTAGTAGGCCTTTTCCTAGTAGTGTCATCCTCGACGACATGGGCGACAACGTCAACGCCGGCAACCAGTGAGATACAGGGTGTAGGAAGCGGTTTGGGAATTTGCATGCCTTTCCAACCAGTGAGATACTCCTTACAAAGTACGACAGAGAAATAACCACGGAGAAGGAAGCTAAAAGTAAACAATCAAACGAGCATTTTTGCATTTGTTTTGCATTGAATCGTTTCACAAGCTTGACTAGTGCTGTTTTTCTACTTTTACAAAAACCGCATCGTAATGTTAAAACGTGCATTTGCACGTACATAAGTAATAGTAGTACTCCCTCCGTATAAGTGTATAAGTCTTCCCTCCTTCCTGGTCACGGTGCACATCCGAAGATGACTTATTGACCTGGACGGAGGGAGTAGCACAGTCTGCAAGCATATATCGAGAGAGACGTGTAGTGCGATAGTGGAAAAAAAATTATATGAGACCAGGTCTCACGGTTAGTAGGTGAGACCCGTCCTGATGGATGGCACGTGGCATTCACAAATCACAAAGCATCTAATCTCTCCCCCCTGATTTTAAGTGGGGGGTGGGGGATGCTTTGTGATTTGTGAATGCCACATGTCAACCATCAGGATGGCTCTCGCGTGAGACCTGGTCTCCTAGAATTATTTTCCTGCGATAGTATATAGTAAAGTTTGTGCTATATGCACGTACTTGCAAAATGCATACAATACACAAGGTTTCCAAACATTCCCTTTTACATACTTAATTAAGGACACTAAAAATTCCTGAACGTTCAGAATTTATCATTTGCGTCCCAAAACTAATGAGATCGCCTTACGAAACAAAAATTATACTCCTCCTAAAAGCCATGGCGCTCGCAGGAGCGCTTGCGGCGCGCCACGAGTGCCCTGGTGCGCGGCCGTTTCCCAGCGCGCCGACACAACGCCTATTCCTCAGCCTCGCAACTCGCGAGGTGCTGATTGGCGGCTTGCCGGCGGGCGAGCGCGATCTCACCATTGTGGTGATCCGGCGCCAACAGGTACTCCTCCTCGCTGGAAGCGTGCACCCGGTCCACGTACCACCAAGTGTAGATGAGGCGCTTGGCCCCGACTACACTCAAGGCTTCGGCACGGGCGTCCTCCGCCACCCTCGCGGCCCTCGCACGAGCCTTCTGCCAAAGAGCCAATTGCCTGACTCTTTCGGACGCGACATAGGCCTCCCAGGCAGCTTGTTCCGCAGTGCGCTTCTCTTCCTCGGCCTTCTTCTCCGCCTCTATTTTGGCGCGCTCTGCTGGAGGCAAAGCCTCCCACAAGGCAACATCCATTTATTTCCAAAGCTCCTCAAGGCTGGGGGGGCTCGGCGGGTGGCGCGGCGTTCTCCTCGTAGCGGGGAGCCGACGCGTCCTCCGACGTGCGTGCTGGCGATATTGGGAACACCGACGCGTCCACCTCGACACATCGCGGCGAGGAGCGGAACGCCGACACGTCCTCCTCGACTAGTGGCGGCGAGGAACGGAACGGCGACGCGTCGCGTAGCGGCGAGGAGTGGAACATCGACGCGTCCTCCTCGACTAGTGGCGGTGGAACAGAACGGCAACGCGTGACCGTCCACATAGTGCAGCAAGGGCTCCTAGGGCTTGGGAGGGGCAATGCCATGGTGGTCGACGTGAGAGGGAGGGGGAGGAGATAGCGATGAACGTGAACGTGAGGGGAAGGAGATAGCGATGTCGTGGGAGGCGCAGTATTTATAGCGAGCAATGGCACACCTACGTAAGATATGGACTGAGCTGCACTGACTTAACTACCGGTCCAGTTGCGTCACTGACATGTGGGCCAGATCCCTGTTGGGCCCATATGTTAGTGACCGAATGCACCTGCAGTTAAGTAACAGCTACGTGGGCATATTTGTTGGAGTAAATTACGGGGGAGCGAAGGGGTGGAAATATTGCTGGTCACAACGGATTGGACGAGCGTGGGGGGAGGAGAGTCATGCATGCAGATTTTTTCACACGGGGTGGAGTGGTGGGTCCGCTAGAGGGAGAAGGAGAGTTTGGCAAGCATATTGTTTCCACACATGGAGAGGAAAAAATTTGGAGACGAACGGGCTTCCTGCAGGTATGGGAAACGGTGCATAATAAGTCATCTTGCATGCCGGGCTATGTATAGTCTCAAGTCATTAAAAACAAACACGCCCCACACATGTTCATATTTCAAGGTGCACTAAATTATTGCATGCGATGATTAAGGCTGGCCATAATGGTGGTATCTTAGCTGGTATCATGCACACGGGAATAACAAACATGCTGATGTGGCAAAGAATTAAAGAAGAGACGGGGGTTAGAGTAACTAGAGTTCATGCATGCATTGGTAAACACATTTTTTTATGGAGAACGACAACACTAGTTGAGTACTTTTGCAGACTTCAAAAACTATTCCACAATGTGTCAACATTCACAATGTCAAATCAATATTTTTTCACTCATTATAAAACGTACTTCTTATACTCCCTCTTTCCATCTATATAGGGCCTAATGCGTTTTTCGAGGCTAACTTTGACCAAATGTTAGAGCAATAATATATGACATGCAACTTACACAAAGCACATCATCAAATTCGTATGTGAAAGGAGCTTTCAATGATATAATTTTCACATCATGCATGTCATGTAGTATTAATTTTATTAATAGTCAAAGGTGGTCCTGAAAAACGCATTAGGCCCTATATAGATGGAAGGAGGGAGTACTCATTATAATCAGTACTCCCTCCGTCTAGGTGAGCAAGTCATCTTAGATTGTGCACTGTGACCAAGGAGGGGGGGGGAAACAAGAGATCTTAATGTTTATTTGCTAATTAATAGCATTGCATGCAATGAACTAACCACTGCATGTCGTGTTTGGTAGTCTCAAGTCATTAAAAGCATGCACACACACATCTCGTATTGATTGATATGTCAAGAAACAAGAAACGAGGTAGAAGTTAATGCACCGCGCCTAAGTGTTTTGGTAGTGTTGTAGATATTGATATTTTTAGTATAAATTTGGTTGTGGGGTTTCATTGATGCCTGTCAAAGCGTTGACAGGTCTGCTATGCGTGACCTGAAGATGAAAGCATTGAGCATCTCGAAGTTGATCAACAATCTTCAATTGTCAAAGATTAGCCGTTCGACCAATAAGGTGGCACACTTAATCGCTAAGTATAGATTTGACTATAGATTAGATGGTATTCATGTAAATAATGTACCGCCCTGTGCGGTGAATATTTTATCGAATGAGTGTACTGGTGTGGCTGGTTAATTAATATAAGGTGGTGTTCAAAAAAAGTATAAATTTGGTGACACACTTTGCAAACGGTTGACGGGAGTAAAAAGGACCAGAGGGAGTATCATGCATGCGGAGTAGGCAAAAAAATTGCTTCTCTAAAAAAAGGCAAAAAAATCGCTCATTTATAGCCGGTCAAAGTCTCAAAGGGTGCGACCATGCGAGGGAGGTGAAGGTCATGGGAGGCGCGGCATTTGACGAAATTAAGTGAAGTTACATCCACGCGCCGGCATGGCGTGCGAATAGGCAGAAGCGATACCGTCAGGCCTATGATATGGGTCTAGTAAACATGACATCTAGTGGGTCCCGCATAGTTCTTGAGAACTCTTTGGGGGCTTGCAGCCGTTTATCCACCGGGAAAGCCAGCAACCCCACGCCGTTCACACGCCCTACTCGTCCCTGTCTTCTACCTTACAACAGTTCGCTCCCAGTCGTCCCGTCCTTTCACATTAGTTCGCTCCTAGTTTTTTTGCGGGGTACAACAGTTCAACTTCTCCTAACCCTCCTCCAAAATCCATGGCCTCCCAAATCTCCATGGTCGCTGCTGAGTACCAGGTTAGAGCCCTCACCGGCGATCAGTTCATCGTCATCTACACACGTGGATCCGAGACAGTGAAAGCATGGCTTGCTTGCTTCCTACGCATGTTCAACAGTTCAACGGATGAGTGGGTCGCTGGGCTAGATGTTGACTACACCACAGTCCTGGGACGAGAGAAGGATCTAAAGGACGAAGAGAGGATGAAGCCCGCCATGATCCAGGTTTGCGTACATAACGTTTGCTTGGTCTACCACATATGCCATGCCGACGTTGAGTGCCAGGATTTTAAGAACTTCCTCAAGGACAAAAGTGTGAAATTCGTTACTATAGGCTTTAAGAACGACAGTGACGTCCTGCGTCAGATAGGTCTCATTGTAGGCCAGCCCTTCTATCTCCAGAAGGCAAGCCTGGTGTCCTCCTCTCAACCTTCAATGCTGACCCTAGCAGCAGCCATGATTGATCCTTCGTAAGCTAAATTGAAGAAACCTCATCACGAGTTTCATCATGCATGGGAGTCGAAGACATTAGATGAAGATCACATTCTGTACGCAGCAATGGATGCCTACCTTTGTTTAAATATCTACAAGGGTTGGATGAAGAAGCACAGCCCAGTGTCCGGTTCAAGCAAAGAAGCGTCGGCGAAGAGGAAGAGGAAGAGGGACGAAGTTAAGGACGCGGAGTCGGACTCCAAGTAGGTGGCAATGCTGTCGCTCATGCTGGTTGTACTGCAGTGTCAAGCGGACTAGTTGCTTATTAGTTTGTTTTCAAGGGTGTGTTGTGCTGAGGCCCCAGCAGAACTATGTTTATGTTCTTTCTCATTATTTGAACTCTTTAGTACGTACAGTAGTACTAGTACTATGTCTTACTACTGTTCTTCTTGCAGTTCGTACTACTGCTCGTATCTTTGTGTTCCTACTGTACTTAATACGTTCGTACTAGTAGTATAATTTGGGTCAGTCGATTTGTGAAAGAAGTTCGACGGAGCGAAGGAAGAAGATGGCAGAAGAGGTGGAAGAAGCCCTTCTAGCCATCCATGTCGCATCAAACGGCTCACATGAGTCGACTTACCCAAATTGCTCCTTCAGATTGCAGGATCCACGTGGCATTCAAGGTCTCGAAGGTAGATTCCGCGTCCGCACCCAGTCTGCGGGCTCGACGCGCGTGCGATGGGCTTCCGCCGCGACAGCCACCATGCGCGCCTCCTCCGTGCGGGCGGAGACGACAATGACACGCTAGTTCCTCCTCGCCAGCGTGCTGGAGCACACGCTCGTCCTCCTTTTCATATGCTGCGTGCATAGACGCGGCTCCACCAGCTGCTCGCGTGCTTGGCAGCGCAGCAGCATCGCGAGGAGGGACTGCAAACAACGTGAGCGGGCGAGCCTTTGGCTTCATGGCACAGGGATGGCGGTGACACGGCGGTGATGGGTGAGAAATTGTTGGCCGGAGCAGTCGAGCGCCGGCATGCGCAACGGCGGTGCCGACATATTGATGAGTGCATGTGTGGGAGCTTACTTTAGTTTTCTATATAAGGTTGGTCAAACTTAACAGAAAACCATACTAGTACACGTAAACATTAGACTTAGGCAGCGCTTTTATTAGTTACTAGCTTATGTTCTTGCCCATTGTGACCAGCCTTAGTACCACGGCCACGATACGTGATCCTGTGCAAGCGCGTGAACCGCGGCCGCGTGGTCGATCGAACGGTGCGTCACCGTGTCACACTCAAAGGACATCCACCGAACCATTTTGTGTGTGTGAAAACAATCCTCGAATATTACTAAACTTTTTTTCCTGTGAAAGTTCTTGATGCTGCAATATTTCCATATATTTGAATTTAGCTTCAGTTCGTGTTTATTTGGATTTGGACGTTTTAGGTGCGCCCTAGTTTTTTTAATACTGATTTTGTGTGTGTGAGTGAGAGAGAACGTGTGTATGTGTCCATATGTGTGTTGTGGCGGAAGGGCAATGTGGAGATGGTGTGCGTGTGATACAGATATAGAGAGGTGTGAATGTGCAAATTATCGTGCATGAGTGAGACATAGACAGATGCCGATACGTTGTGTATACATGAGAGAACGGTCACCTAGTTTACTTGTGTATGTGTGTGTGTGTGAGAGAGAGAGACAGAGAGAGGAGCATCCGTAACACAACAACCATCTCTCTCGATTCGTCCGTCCCTCGCACGGTCGCATGCAACACATGCATCAACGCGCACATTTTGACACCCTCACCCGGCCCCTGCCCACCTCAAGGCCCGCACAATCTCTTCGTGAATACCCATTTATCTCCTTAGGTTTGTTTTCTCTCAATATCTGACACACACACACACACACACAGAGAGAGAGACACACGCAGCACAACACACACACACACTCCCCCGAGCACACAATTCATCCCCATCCAAGGTTATACGGCGACCACTCTCTCTTGTGCTTCTTTGCACCCCAACATGCACAACACCTCAATCTTCAAAGAGGGCAACTAGCAGATCGAAGATGGCGACCACACCGTGCTAGAGAATGCAGGGTCATTTGGAAGCAAGGTGATGTGACGACGGCTGACTGACTCCTCCCCCACCCTCTCTCTCTTGCACAAAATTACCAATCCCTCTCTCCCCCGCACAAAATTGTCAATCCCTCAACCCACGATATCCTTCCCCTCTCGTCCATGTTTTTCCTGCCCTCTCATCAAACATGTTGTCTCTTCTCCTTCCACGTATACAGAATCCAGATGCACACGCATCTCAAGTATATTACATGTATGCATCTTTCTCACAGACCTAACTTCTGCCTCTCTCTTTCTCTCTCTATCTCTCTCTCTGTCTCATTGGGTTTGTCTCCTACTCGCTCGTCCACATACATACAACCTTTCCCGCCCTATCTGCTCCATCTTCAAAAGCTCTCTCTACACGTTTCATTCACACATTAGGATATGTCAAAATGTTGCTTCTATAATGGCTGATGTAGAGTTATGGTTGTTCTTGTTGCATCCTACAAAGTAATAACTACGAAATGCATTTAGATTCTCCTTTGACTGGGATGAGTTTGAGCATGTTGTGAAGTACTATAGACCTTGTATACCTCTTGGGATTCGACGATGATTGCAACTATTGAATTGTATAGACCATTACATTCGAAGTCAATAGCCTAATATATTTATTTCACAATTTTAACAAATGATTAGTTCACTACAAACTAAGAAAACAAATATGTACTCCGTCCATTTTTATTGAAGTCCGCGTATTAGCGTTGGTCAAAGTCAAGTTTTGTAAACTCTCAGAAAGCTTATAACAAAAAATATTAACATATACAATAACAAATAAATACCATTATATTCATTATTGAATGTACTTTCACATCATACATATTTGTTATGGTAAATGTTTGTATTTTTCTATAAACTTGGTCAAACTTTAGGAAGTTTGACTTCGGTCAAACCTAATATGCAGAGTTTACTACTACTACTCGCTAGTTGCTTAGCCGAATCACTCAACACGCCACACGGGGAGTCCAGTGTCACAAAATTTTGAGGTCGGCGGGAAAATCTCCCACGACCCTGATTCGAGCAGTGGGAAGTTACCATCATAGCCTTCGGAACAGGACTATGGATGACGCTTGGTAGGGGGCTATTTTTGTAACTTCAGGTTCACCCTACCCAGCCAACCCCACCCCGGCACCCAAAGTAGTACATCTGAATACTCCCCAATTTCTATCCCCACCACAAAATAGACTTCTCCACGGCACCATAGCCTTCGTGCTCCTCCCCTTTACATCGGCGCACTCGTCCACCGCAGCGCATCTGCCTCATCGACGACCTCGTACACCGCACTGGAGCCGGTCCACCGTCGTTGTCATACACGGAGGCTCTTCCCCAGCATCGTCTTCCACGGTCTCGGATCTGCTTCCTGGAAGCCGACACCAAGCGCAGAAGTACCACCATCGTGGACAATGAACTGACTCCCGTTGCCAACCATGACTCACAGAGGCCGCCACGACCATCGTTCTCCTCCTCGATTGGTAATGTGTGTATTGAATCACTTAGCAATACATGTGCAGTTCCAATTTTGTTCATACCTACCCTTCAAATTTCCTGGGTGCTATTGTTCCGGTAAAAGTAATTGGTTATAGCCTCCATTGTCCAACAGAATATCAGCTTGTAATTGTGCGTCGCTCCTGTATCGCGCTGTGCTTGGGTAGGTTTTTCATCTGCAACCAGTAGTGTGGCAAATGATGGAAAGGTTTTTAGAACTAGCAAAATACCCATGCGTTGCATGCATCAAGATGCATTTGTATGAGTAGTTTATCTTGTTGGAGATGCTCCAACATGGCAGACGAGTGCTTTAATGTTGCCCACAAGATGCGCGAGTATTACTAGTAGTATATTTTTCTTGCCATGTTGAGATTTTAAAACCACAAGTGCGAACATGCAGAGGAGCAATTAAGATCAAACACGGGATATTCGGGACATCTTCAAGGAGCGTGGCAAGTTAAAGAGGAGCTGCACCGAAACAATAAAACGAGCTTTCGTAAGTAACACCCTTTCAATTACTTTCGTGTAGCCTCATGTTCTTCGATGTGTATATGTTGTAGTTTCTATTTCTCTTAAGCGTGGTGTTCTTCGATGTGTAATAAGAAGAGTCTTAATCGTCCTAATGCTTTCGTTTTTAGCTTGATGTAGGAAGTGGGTGTTCTCACCTTGTAGTCTGTTTTTATTTATTTTTTCCTTTTGAATTTACTTCTCCGAGTTTTGTTTATCTGGCTTCTACTAAATGGATCTAGGTTGCTTTGAGTATTGATCTAAAAAAGAAGTAACTTCATGTCAGGATGCAGTTCCTGCGAGGAGGGAAGTATGGTCAACCTCGAGATCATGTTTCCAAAATGAGGCTGGATTACACACAAGGTGCCAGTTCCCTAATGATGCTGGATTAGACACAAGGTGCAAATTCCTAGATGATGCTGGATTACACACAAGCCAGGTGGAGTCGTTAGCTGTTCGTGTCCTCGTGGCATTAGTAAAGGCTGAAAGAAAGCGTGCAGCAGCCCTTGAGAATGTAGTTGAGTTCCTGAAGAAGCGAAAAGAGCAATCAGATGATCTCTTCACCCAAGCCAAAGAAGAGATGGAAGAAGCCAGAAATAAGCTAGCAGAGGCAGAGCAGGCTAGGCGTCTCCTGCTATCTAAAATTGTTGTCAATACAAAATTTCCTTCATAATAGCTAGGTTCAAATATTTATCCAGTCAGCATGCCTGTTGTGATGTCCTTGCATCTACTGATGTGGCACAAAATGTTTTTTTCCGGGTCATGTAATAACAGCAATTACTTTCCAAACAATAACAGACGAAGCATTGGACATGGTATAGTTCACGCGCAAGCCCGACATTCCAAGTTCAACTTCCACATCAAACTCAAGTTCACAGGTATCTGCACATTCATACATAATGTCCACAACCATGATTCACTTCAAAGCCAAAAAAATGTGGGGAGAGTTATAAATAAAGAAAATCATCTACTAGTTCGTGCTACCAGTGCGAGCACAACAAGTCAAGACCATGCGTAAATTAATTATATTTTAGTCCTTTTTGTGTTCTAAAATGCCTGCCGGCTCGCGGAAGGACGTGTTACCGGCACACGCGCGGATTTAATGAAGGCAGGCGGGGCAATCTTAAGCTGGTTGCACGCGGTGAGGAGGTGTGCTCAGCCGGGCCTACATCGAGTGCGGCCCTCTTGGCCGGTGCGTCGGTTCAATGCATGCGCTATGAGAGGTCACGTCCGTGTCAGAGCAACCACTCCCTCTAGTCCTTTTTTGTTTGGGTATAACAAAATCTCGTTTTCCATTCACATTTTAGTGGTAGGAGTTGTGCGTGTGTGTCTGTGTGAGAGAGAGAGGAGACAGTAGTCGGGGTTGTCTGATCGGTAAACAAATGAATAATGTCAGTCTGGGATGGAGACGAAAAGGAGACCGCAACAAATGTTGTGTCTACAGGAGAGATAGAGAGAGTAATTTTAGTGGTATGAGTCATATGTAGAGACATATAGGGTGTGTGAGAGAATCCCATAGAGAGAAAGAGAAAGTGAAAGATGAGTGGAGACTATGTGTTTGGTGGTGAAAAAGAAAGCTTAGGTACCGAGTGATACCAGAGAACAGTAGAGACATGAGAGATAATGAAAACTGTGTAATTTATAATGATAGGGAGAGTGTGACACTTCTCAAGGGAGCCATCGAGAGACCATGTTTGCGAGGATAGGAGCAACATGAAGTGAGCATGCGGGTGAGCTAGAGAAAAGAGAGTGATAGCTACCTGAAGGAGCATGCATGCGAGAGAGACGGGCGTGAAAGGAGTGAACAAAAAAGGGATTCAAATATTTGAATTCGAGATGATGATACATGTAATCCATACCTGAACCAAAATTGATCTATCAAACATGCATACTCATATGAATTCACGCACATCTATGTAATTTAATATGTAGATATTACTGATCCATACATTTTAGTAGAACATAATTTGGTTAAAAATTTTCAAATTCAACCTTAAGATTTCGAGATCGTTGTATTTGTAAATCATATTATACATATAAAGGAGCAGAATTCTTTGTTGTGCTTTTGAAAGTATATATAAAAAAATGATGTATATAGAATGTAATTCTAATTGAAAATGGATCCCGCCCAAAAAAAATAGAATACAAACGGGATTCGAATTCAGTTGGCACGGTAAACGTGCACTCTGCAAAATTTGAACGAAGCGGGGAAAGTCACAGTAACCGCCTGAAACCAAAATTTGCGAGATGGAAATCACTACTGCCTATCCCTGCCATGCAAAGCCTATATGCTGGATTTCTATAGGTTTCGATAGGGGTAGGTTTGTAATTTCACCCAAACGTGACGTAACCGCCTCTCACCCGGATTCATACACGGTGGGCGCCAAAACACAGTGTGTCCTCGGCCGAAATCGACTCCCTCCCCTGTTCATATTCATAGACGGTGGGCGCCAAAAACAAACTCTCGTCGGCAAATATTCGGTGTATGCGAGATTACCGTCCTATCCCCAACCGACTAGTGTTGCTGTGATGTAGTAGAAATTTGAAACGGGGGCTAAGTTTGTAAATTTCCTCGCATTTGAGACAAGCGCGTCCTGAATACATGGTTCCCCCTTCCTCTCTACCTCCCTTTTCCCCATTCGTACTCCGTGGGCGCCAAAACACCCTCTCCACCCTACCCTCCTCCGTCCGCCGCCGTCCGCCACCCCATCCACCGTCGTCATCCTCCACCATGTCGGAGCTGATACCCCGACGCCACCGTCCATTACGAGAGATCGACCTCTCTCATCCACGGCTTCGGACCGGGATCCTTGCATCCCGTCCTCTTGCTTCATCCCCGCCGTCATCCACCTTGCCGGTGCCACTCCTACGACTGTCTCGTCCACCGCGCCCCGCCGCCACCGTCTACCCTCGTACATCTGCTTCCACGCCGCCGACAGCCATCGCTACCGCAGCATCGTCAAATTCTCAGCAGATGCGTACACGGCGCCGCAAAGAGGTGGTACTCTTTCGTATCTGCACAACTTATTTATCGCAGCAAGAAAATAGATCGCCACTGCTTTACTATGATTTCTTGTCTTGGTTGCGAAGTTGCCTTTGTCTGGTTTGCACCTTCAGATCCACCATGGCACGCTCAACACCATACTCGCAATGCTTATGGTTTTCCCCTTTTATATTCCACACTAGTTAAATCACAGTAGACTAAATTTCAAAATTGGGTCAGTCAATTTTTTAGAGCTCACCGGAGTTCGCCGGTGCAATCGAAGGGGCTCGGGTGGTTGTGGGGCTTCGCCGAACGAAGAAAACTCGACGCGGGTGGGGGTTGGGGTGGGGGTGGCGGAGGAACACAGGCGGTGGGGGCCGGTGGTCCGGCCGGCGGCCCGTGCGGTGTTCTGTATGGGAAGAATCAAAGACGAGGAAGAAGAAGGGTTAGGAGACGTAGGATCTTCATTCAACCGCCTGAAATGGTCGAGAGACAGATAGGAGTTGCATTCTTAATGCGCTCTAGTTCATCATGTGTGGGCACTGTGCAACCAACATTTTATTATCCGAAATGTGCTTGCTCTTCTTTACCATGTTCCTCTTCCATTCTTCTTTAATATGTACTCTCTCTGTTCCTAAATACAAGTCTTTGTATAGATTCCACCATAGACTACATATGGAGCAAAATGAGTGAATCTACACTCTAAAATGTACCTGGATACATCTGTATGTGATCCATAGTGGAAATCTCTACCAAGACTTATATTTTGGAACGGAGGGAGTATGATAGTAGTACAGTATGTTCCTTGTACTGAAGATGAGTAGGGACATTTGCAGTGTAGAGGTCTATACGGTCGGTTTTGATGGACACTTTGAGCCTCTTTGATTCGTAGGATCTTGTAAACATAGGAATAGGATTTGTAGTGGCCTGCCCACTTGAATCCTATAAGAATATCAAGGAAATGCAGGGAGCTGTGTCGCCTTTGAGAGTTACATTGATATTAACAGTACCGCACCTTCACTTTAAGAGAGCTGGTATCCGAAGCCTTTCTAGCCGTACCGGCAATACTAGCACATATATTCCAGCAAGTTCCACTTTGCTGATTTTACTCTGATGCTTAAGGTTTTCCCGTTAAATCTACACTATGATCTGTCTAGCTGCTTTGTGTCGCACTAGCAGCAGTCCACTCTTGAAGCTAAACACTGCAATGACTTACAAAATTGGCACCAAGGCATTGAGTGCCATTCTGGATGCAATGAAACTCATACGCTCCCCACCTGTTGATTCTTGTTCAGAATATGATCCTAATGACTATTCTAACCTCGAGGAGTCAAAGGCCGATGGCCTGTCCTATTCACCCATCAAGGTGCCTGTTCTAATTTGGCAATGTTTTATTGATTGCGGGTATCTTGCATATGTTGTCTTGCATTTCTTCTACTTTGTTGCACCGCCAACTGCTTAGTTTACTTATCATATATGTCGAGATGCCATGCCCATCCATTATCAATACATATTCCATTTGTCATGATACCATGTTTTTCCACTCAAATGTTGTTCTTGTGCATCAGACATCAAAAAGAAAGAGGGTGATTGCCGAACCTGAAGGAGCATGTCGGGGGTTGGGTGCGACATATGCCAAAGGATGGCTTATCATGGTGGGGGCGAGTAGAACATCGCCGGTGCCTGGAAACGGGATAAGGCGAAGACATGCACGCCGGCGAATCTTACCCAGCTTCAGGGCTCTCCGGGGAGATAATGCCCCTACTGCTGCTCTACGGGGTCTCTGCATGATCACTATGGCAAAGTGTTTACACGGTTGCTCCTTGAGCTGTTTCCTAGAGGTAGGAGAAGGCAAGGCTAGCTCTCTCCTTCCTATATGATCTGGTCTAGTGCTAATGGATTCCAACCCTTTATATGGATGCCCTGGGGGGTTTATATAGGCCTACCCCCCAGGGGTACAATGGTAATCCGGCTGGGCGCGGGCCCAGCCGTCAGTCTCTCTGGCCGCCGTCTTATCCGCCGACTCCTGGGGCCCACCGATTGGTGGGCCCCGCCGACTGGCTTGGTGTGAAGCCGACAGGCCGTGTCCACCGTGGGCAGGTCTTGCCGGCCGCAGATTACTGTAGTCGTCCCTCTAATGATGCAGGCTCGGTCATGAGGTCGTGGCGACAGCCCCACCGTCTGGCGGGCAATCACTGTGGCCACTACGTGTCGTGTATGATTAATGGCATGTGGGGCCCGTGGGAGGGGCTGGCCGACTTCTGGTGGCCGACTCCCATTCGGGCCGACTGGTGGTGCTTTCGCCGTCTTTCGTACGCCCGCTGACTGGTGGGACCCACCATCGCTGGGTCATACCAGCAGGCCGTCATGGGCACAGGCTCCGCCCCCCTGAGGCTGATGTCAGGGCCGGCATGGCAACAGTGTCGCGCCGCGCAGAGATCTCCGCGGGTGCGGCGTACTGTAGCCACGCCTGCCCTTGGAAAAAGGGGTGGGAGTGGACCTTACTGTGGCCACTCCCCGTCCCGTCCCTCTTTATGAGGGCATGGGGGTCGTTGGCGTCGCGGGCCGACTCCCCAAGGTCGGCTTCTCTGGAAGTCGCCAGTCAGGAGTCGGCTCATCCTGAAGTCGTCCCTGGGACTCGGCCGTGAGTGGGCAGCCGGCTGCCTCGCCGCCGACTCTCAGAAGGCGGCTCTTCGTCCCGGGGTCTCGAGGGGCGCAGTCTGCCTCAATGTCTTGAAAGGTTCTGGGCCTGGGTTAGCCTACCTGTGGCCCATTATGTTGGAAATATGCCCTAGAGGCAATAATAAAATGATTATTATATTTCGTTGTTCATGATAATTGTCTATTATTCATGCTATAATTGTATTATCCGGAAATCGTAATACATGTGTGAATACATAGACCACAATGTGTCCCTAGTGAGCCTCTAGTTGACTAGCTCGTTGATCAACAGATAGTCATGGTTTCCTGGCTATGGACATGGTGATGTCATTGATAACGGGATCACATCATTAGGAGAATGATGTGATGGACAAGACCCAAACCTAAGCATAGCACAAAGATCGTGTAGTTCGTTTGCTGTAGCTTTTCTGAATGTCAAGTATCATTTCCTTAGACCATGAGATTGTGCAACTCCCGGATACCGTAGGAGTGCCTTGGGTGTGCCAAACATCACAACGTAACTAGGTGACTATAAAGGTACATTACAGGTGTCTCCGAAAGTGTCTGTTGGGTTGGCACGAATCGAGACTGGGATTTGTCACTCTATATGATGGAGAGGTATCTCTAGGCCCACTCGGTAATGCATCATTATAATGAGCTCAATGTGATCAAGTGGTTGATCACGGGATCATGCATTATAGTACAAGTGACTTGCCGGTAACGAGACTAAACAAGGTATTGGGATACCGACGATCGAGTCTCGGGCAAGTAACGTACCGATTGACAAAGGGAATTGAATATGGGATTGATTAAGTCCTCGACATCGTGGTTCATCCGATGAGATCATCGAGGAGCATGTGGAAGCCAACATGGGTATCCAGATCCCGCTGTTGGTTATTGACCGGAGAGTCGTCTCGATCATGTCTGCTATCTCCCGAACCCGTAGGGTCTACACACTTAAGGTTCGGTGACGCTAGGGTTGTAGAGATATGAGTATGCAGTAATCCGAAAGTTGTTTGGAGTCCCTGATGAGATCCTGGACGTCACGAGGAGTTCTGCAATGGTCTGGAGGTGAAGAATTATATATAGGAAGTGTAGTTTCGGCCATCGGGAAAGATTCGGGGTCACCGGTATTGTACCGGGACCACCGGATGGGTCCCGGGGGTCCACCGGGTGAGGCCACCCATCCCGGAGGGGCCCATGGGCTGAAGTGGGGAGGGGAACCAGCCCATAGTGGGCCCGTGCGCCCCCCCCCCCTTGGGCCCCCCTGCGCCTAGGGTTGGAAACCCTAGGGTGGGGGGCGCCTCCACTTGCCTTGGGGGCACTCCACCCTCCTTGGCTGCCGCCCCTTGGGAGATCCCATCTCCAGGGCCGGCGCCCCCCCAGGGGGCCTATATAAAGGAGGGGGGAGGGAGGGCAGATGCACCCCAAGCTTTGGCGCCTCCCTCTCCCCTGCTACACCTCTCTCTCTCTCGCAGAACCTCGGTGAAGCCCTGCTGCGATCACTGATGCATCCACCACCACGCCGTCGTGCTGCTGGATCTTCATCAACCTCTCCTTCCCCCTTGCTGGATCAAGCAGGAGGAGATTTCATCCGCTCCGTACGTTTGTTGAACGCGGAGGTGCCGTCCGTTCGGCACTTGGTCATCGGTGATTTGGATCACGGCGAGTACAACTCCATCATCCCCGTTCTCTGAACGCTTCCGCTCGTGATCTACAAGGGTATGTAGATGCACTCCTCTCTCCCTCGTTGCTAGATGACTCCATAGATTGATCTTGGTGATGCGTACAAAATTTTAAATTCTCCTACGATCCCCAACAGTGGCGTCATGAGCTAGGTCTATGCGTAGTTACTATGCACGAGTAGAACACAAAGTAGTTGTGGGCGTCGATATTGTCAATTTGCTTGCCGTTACTAGTCTTATCTTGATTCGGCAGCATCGTGGGATGAAGCGGCCCGGACCAACCTTACACGTACGCTTACGTGAGACCGGTTCCACCGACTGACATGCACTAGTTGCATAAGGTGGCTGGCGGGTGTCTGTCTCTCCCACTTTAGTCGGATCGGATTCGATGAACAGGGTCCTTATGACGGGTAAATAGAAATTGGCAATTCACGTTGTGGTTTTGGTGTAGGTAAGAAACGTTCTTGCTAGAAACCTATAGCAGCCACGTAAAAACTTGCAACAACAATTAGAGGACGTCTAACTTGTTTTTGCAGCAAGTGTTTTGTGATGTGATATGGCCAAAGGTTGTGATGAATGATGAATGACATATGTGATGTATGAGATTGATCATGTTCTTGTAATAGGAATCACCACTTGCATGTCGATGAGTATGACAACCGGCAGGAGCCATAGGAGTTGTCTTTATTTATTTATGACCTGCGTGTCAACATAAACGTCATGTAATTACTTTACTTTATTGCTAAAAGTGTTAGCCATAGTAGTAGAAGTAATAGATGACGAGACAACTTCAAGAAGACACGATGATGGAGATCATGATGATTGAGATCATGGTGTCATGCCGATGACAACGATGATCATGGAGCCCCGAAGATGGAGATCAAAGGAGCAAATGATATTGGCCATATCATGTCACTGTTTGATTGCATGTGATGTTTATCATGTTTTACATCTTATTTGCTTAGAATGACGGTAGCTTAAATAAGATGATCCCTCGAAATAATTTCAAGAAAGTGTTCCCCCTAACTGTGCACCGTTGTGAAGGTTCGTTGTTTCGAAGCACCACGTGATGATCGGGTGTGATAGATTCTAACGTTCGAATACAACGGGTGTAAGCCAGATTTACACACGCGATACACTTAGGTTGACTTGACGAGCCTAGCATGTACAGACATGGCCTCGGAACACAGAAGACTGAAAGGTCGAGCATGAGTCGTATAGAAGATACGATCAACATGAAAATGTTCACCGATGTTGATTAGTCCGTCTCACATGATGATCGGACACGGCCTAGTTAACTCGGATCATGTTATACTTAGATGACTGGAGGGATGTCTATCTGAGTGGGAGTTCATTGAATAATTTCATTAGATGAACTCAATTATCATGGACTTAGTCTAAAATCTTTACAATATGTATTCTAGATCAAATGGCCAACGTTGTCCTCAACTTCAATGCGTTCCTAGAGAAAACCAAGCTGAAAGATGATGGCAGCAACTATACAGACTGGGTTTGGAACCTGAGGATCATCCTCATAGCTGCCAAGAAAGATTATGTCCTAGAAGCACCGCTAGGTGACGCACCCATCCCAGAGAACCCAGACGTTATGAACGCTTGGCAACAGCGTGCTGATGATTACTCCCTCGTTCAGTGCGGCATGCTTTACAGCTTAGAACCGGGGCTCCAAAAGCGTTTTGAGAAACACGGAGCATATGAGATGTTCGAAGAGCTGAAAATGGTTTTTCAAGCTCATGCCCGGGTCGAGAGATATGAAGTATCCGACAAGTTCTTCAGCTGTAAAATGGAGGAAAATAGTTCTGTCAGTGAGCACATACTCACAATGTCTGGGTTACATAACCGCTTGACTCAGCTGGGAGTTAATCTCCCAGATGACGCGGTCATTGACAGAATCCTCCAGTCGCTTCCACCGAGCTACAAGAGCTTTGTGATGAACTTCAATATGCAGGGGATGGAAAAGACCATTCCTGAGGTATATTCAATGCTGAAATCAGCGGAGGTAGAAATCAAAAAGGAACATCAAGTGTTGATGGTGAATAAAACCACTAAGTTCAAGAAAGGCAAGGGTAAGAAGAACTTCAAGAAGGAAGGCAAGGGAGTTGCCGCGCCCGGTAAGCAAGCTGCCGGGAAGAAGCCAAAGATGGACCCAAGCCTGAGACTGAGTGCTTTTATTGCAAGGGAAGTGGTCGCTGGAAGCGGAACTGCCCCAAATACTTAGCGGACAAGAAGGCCGGCATCACGAAAGGTATATGTGATATACATCTAATTGATGTGTACCTTACCAGTTCTCGTAGTAGCTCCTGGGTATTTGATACTGGTGTAGTTGCTCACATTTGTAACTCACAGCAGGAGCTGCGGAATAAGCGGAGACTGGCAAAGGACGAGGTGACGATGTGCGTCGGGAATGGCTCCAAGGTCGATGTGATCGCCGTCGGCACGCTACCTCTACATTTACCTACGGGATTAGTTTTAAACCTCAATAATTGTTATTTAGTGCCAGCTTTGAGCATGAACATTGTATCAGGATCTCATTTAATTCGAGATGGCTACTCATTTAAATCCGAGAATAATGGTTGTTCTATTTATATGAGAGATATGTTTTATGGTCATGCTCCGATGGTGAATGGTTTATTCTTAATGAATCTCGAGCGTAATGCTACACATATTCATAGTGTGAATACCAAAAGATTTAAGGTTGATAATGATAGTCCCACATACTTGTGGCACTGCCGCCTTGGTCACATAGGTGTCAAATGCATGAAGAAGCTCCATGCAGATGGACTTTTAGAGTCTCTTGATTACGAATCATTTGACACGTGCAAACCATGCCTCGTGGGTAAAATGACCAAGACTCCGTTCTCAGGAACAATGGAGCGAGCAACCAACTTATTGGAAATCATACATACAGATGTGTGAGGTCCAATGAGTGTTGAGGCTCGCGGTGGTTATCGTTATGTTCTCACCCTCACTGATGACTTGAGTAGATATGGGTATGTCTACTTAATGAAACACAAGTCTGAGACCTTTGAAAAGTTCAAGGAATTTCAGAGTGAGGTTGAGAATCAACGTGACAGGAAAATCAAGTTCTTGCGATCAGATCGTGGGGGAGAATACTTGAGTCACGAATTTGGCACACACTTAAGAAAATGTGGAATAGTTTCACAACTCACGCCGCCTGGAACACCTCAGCGTAATGGTGTGTCCGAACGTCGTAATCGCACTCTATTGGATATGGTGCAATCTATGATGTCTCTTACCGATTTACCGCTGTCATTTTGGGGCTACGCTTTAGAGACTGCCGCATTCACTTTAAATAGGGCTCCTTCGAAATCCGTTGATACGACACCGTATGAATTATGGTTTGGGAAGAAACCTAAAATGTCGTTTCTAAAAGTTTGGGAATGCGATGCTTATGTCAAGAAACTTCAACCTGAAAAGCTCGAACCCAAGTCGGAAAAATGCGTCTTCATAGGATACCCTAAAGAAACTATTGGGTATACCTTCTACCTCAGATCCGAAGGCAAGATCTTTGTTGCCAAGAATGGATCCCTTCTAGAGAAAGAGTTTCTCTCGAAAGAAGTAAGTGGGAGGAAAGTAGAACTTGATGAAGTATTACCTCTTGAACGGGAAAGTGGCGCAACACAGGAAAATGTTCCTGAGGTGCCTGCACCGACTAGAGAGGAAGTTAATGATGATGATCATGAAACATCAGATCAAGTTGCTACTGAACTTCGTAGGTCCACAAGGACACGTTCCGCACCAGAGTGGTACGGCAACCCTATCTTGGAAATCATGTTGTTAGACAACGGTGAACCTTCGAACTATGAAGAAGTGATGGCGGGCCCGGATTCTGACAAATGGCCGGAAGCCATGAAATCCGAGATAGGATCCATGTATGAAAAGGAAGTATGGACTTTGACTGACTTGCCCGATGATCGGCGAGCCATAGAAAATAAATGGATCTTTAAGAAGAAGACAGACGCGGATGGTAATGTGACCATCTATAAAGCTCGGCTTGTCGCTAAGGGTTATCGACAAGTTCAAGGGGTTGACTATGATGAGACTTTCTCACTTGTAGCGAAGCTGAAGTCCGTCCGAATCACGTTAGCAATTGCCGCATTCTATGATTATGAGATATGGCAAATGGACGTCAAAACGGCATTCCTTAATGGTTTCCTTAAGGAAGAATTGTATATGATGCAGCGAGAAGGTTCTTTGATCCTAAGAATGCTGACAAGGTGTGCAAGCTCCAACGCTCGATTTATGGGCTGGTGCAAGCATCTCAGAGTTGGAACATTCGCTTTGATGAGATGATCAAAGCGTTTGGGTTTATGCAGACTTATGGAGAAGCCTGCATTTACAAGAAAGTGAGTGGGAGCTCTGTAGCATTTCTCATATTGTATGTGGATGACATACTGTTGATGGGAAATGATATAGAATTCTTGGAAAGCATAAAGGCCTACTTGAACAAGTGTTTTTGAATGAAGGACCTTGGAGAAGCTGCTTATATATTAGGCATCAAGATCTATAGAGATAGATCGAGACGCCTCATTGGTCTTTCACAGAGTACATACCTTGACAAGATATTGAAGAAGTTCAAAATGGATCAGTCATAGAAGGGGTTCTTGCCTGTATTGCAAGGTACGAGATTGAGCACGGCTCAAAGCCCGACCACGGCAGAAGATAGAGAAAAGATGAGTGTCGTCCCCTATGCCTCAGCCATAGGATCTATCATGTATGCTATGCTGTGTACCAGACCTGATGTAAACCTTGCCGTAAGTTTGGTAGGAAGGTACCAAAGTAATCCCGGCATGGAACACTAGACAGCGGTCAAGAATATCCTGAAGTACCTGAAAAGGACTAAGGAAATGTTTCTCGTTTATGGAGGTGACGAAGAGCTCGTCGTAAAGGGTTACGTCGATGCTAGCTTCGACACAGATCTAGATGACTCTAAGTCACAAACTGGATACGTGTATATTTTGAATGGTGGGGCAGTAAGCTGGTGCAGTTGCAAGCAAAGCGTGGTGGCGGGATCTACATGTGAAGCGGAGTACATGGCAGCCTCGGAGGCAGCACAAGAAGCAATCTGGGTGAAGGAGTTCATCACCGACCAAGGAGTCATACCCAATGCGTCGGGGCCGATGACTCTCTTCTGTGACAACACTGGAGCTATTGCCCTTGCCAAGGAGCCCAGGTTTCATAGGAAGACCAGGCATATCAAGCGTCGCTTCAACTCCATTCGTGAAAGTGTTCAAAATGGAGACATAGAAATTTGTAAAGTACATACAGACCTGAATATAGCAGATTCTTTGACTAAACCTCTCCCTAGAGCAAAACATGATCAACACCAGAATTCCATGGGTGTTTGATTCATCACAATGTAACTAGATGATTGACTCTAGTGCAAGTGGGAAACTGTTGGAAATATGCCCTAGAGGCAATAATAAAATGATCATTATATTTCCTTGTTCATGATAATTGTCTATTATTCATGCTATAATTGTATTATCCGGAAATCGTAATACATGTGTGAATACATAGACCACAATGTGTCCCTAGTGAGCCTCTAGTTGACTAGCTCATTGATCAACAAATAGTCATGGTTTCCTGGCTATGGACATGGGGATGTCATTGATAACGGGATCACATCATTAGGAGAATGATGTGATGGACAAGACCCAAACCTAAGCATAGCACAAAGATCGTGTAGTTCGTTTGCTGTAGCTTTTCTGAATGTCAAGTATCATTTCCTTAGACCATGAGATTGTGTAACTCCCGGATACCGTAGGAGTGCCTTGGGTGTGCCAAACGTCACAACGTAACTGGGTGACTATAAAGGTACATTACAGGTGTCTCCGAAAGTGTCTGTTGGGTTGGCACGAATCAAGACTGGGATTTGTCACTCCATGTGACGGAGAGGTATCTCTGGGCCCACTCGGTAATGCATCATCATAATGAGCTCAATGTGATCAAGTGGTTGATCACGGGATCATGCATTACAGTACAAGTAAAGTGACTTGCCAGTAACGAGACTGAACAAGGTATTGGGATACCGATGATCGAGTCTCGGACAAGTAACGTATCGATTGACAAAGGGAATTGAATACGGGATTGATTAAGTCCTCGACATCGTGGTTCATCCGATGAGATCATCGAGGAGCATGTGGGAGCCAACATGGGTATCCATATCCTGCTGTTGGTTATTGACCGGAGAGTCGTCTCGGTCATGTCTGCTTGTCTCCCGAACCCGTAGGGTCTACACACTTAAGGTTCGGAGACGCTAGGGTTGTAGAGATATGAGTATGCAGTAATCCAAAAGTTGTTCGGAGTCCCGTATGAGATCCTGGACGTCACGAGGAGTTCCATAATGGTCCAGAGGTGAAGAATTATATATAGGAAGTGTAGTTTCGGCCATCGGGAAAGATTCGGGGTCACCGGTATTGTACCGGGACCACCGGATGGGTCCCGGGGGTCCACCGGGTGGGGCCACCCATCCCGGAGGGCCCCATGGGATGAAGTGGGGAGGGGAACCAGCCCATAGTGGGCTGGTGCACCTGTCGGATTTCGGGTTCCAGCAGACCCTTGAGGTTCGAACACTGGGGTGCGTGCGGAGATTTCGCCTCCTACCTACCTACACCCCTCCGCCATGCTAGGATCTGAACTAAGGAAAGAGCAACACAAGAGACACAGGATTTATACTGGTTCGGGCCACCGTTGTGGTGTAATACCCTACTCCAATGTGTGGTGTGTGGATTGCCTCTTGGGCTGATGATGATGAACAATACAAGGAAGAACATCCTCGCAAGGGTCTGTTCTTGGCTGAGGCGATGAACTCCTGGGAGGAGTTCAGCTGCCTTTCTCTCTCTCTCTCTCTGCTCTCCTTTATCCGACCGACCCCCTTGCTGTGTGGGTGGCTGGGCCTATTTATAGAGGCCCTGGTCCTCATCCCAAATATTGAGCGGGAAGGGAGCCAACAATGTCGGGCTAATTTGAAGGGGGACAACAAGTCTAATCTATCCTGACAAAGGTAGTCTTCGCCCGCGCAAAGCTCTAGTGATGACGCCGTCTTGGGCTCCACGGTGACCTTCATCTCGTAGTCCTCCTGGTATTGGTCTCGTTGCACCGAAATGGCAACCTTTGCCTGATGCCTCGGTACTCCGCGGCTGCGCTTGCCCCCTTTGCACCAAAGAGGAAAGGAGGACGCTGCGCGGGCTGGCACCCGCCTGGCACCGTGAGTTGTCAAGGCTTGCGTCATGGGCACCTCGTGAGGTACCCCGCCTTGATCTCTCCGCCTCCTCGTGAGCCAGCCTGACGAGGCCGTGCCTGAGGAAGCTTCGCCTCGTCCGCCCCGCGAGGCTTGGCCCCTCGCGAGGGTCTTGGGTTTGTGTTGATGAAGATGAGCCATGCTGGGCCCCCCTTTGAGCCATGCCGCAGGCCGCAGGCAGGCAAGTCTGGGGACCCCCGTTCCCAGAATGCCGACAGTAGCCCCCGAGCCCAAGGCGCACCCGGACTTGGCCGTGCAGGGAGGCGGAAGGGCAAGAGCGAAGCGCCGCGGGCCCTAACAGCCTGCGGCCTTGGGCGCCGCATGGCGGTTGATTGGATGTGGGCGTCTCCACTTCCCCACGGCGCCTCAACAACTGCACGGATGGGACAAGACCCTGCATGCAAAAACGGGTCATGATTACCTGCGATCGTGGAGGTCGGCGGTTGGCCTCCGCCGGCTATAAGTACGGGACGGCGTGCGCCCTTCCAGTCCACCCATCCTTGCTTCTCCTTCTTCCCGATCCTTGCTCTGCCTTGCCGCGATGGCTCCGGTCCGCCGGTTCTCGATGGCAGAGAATGGAAAGGCTCCCCGAGAGGGGCCAGACCCTCTCTCGCCGAAGAAACGACTCATCCCCCGTGGCCCAGACGAAGGGGCCCTTCAGGTGGTGCCGAGGCCTTGGGGCGAGCGGGCGCCGCCGGGGTTCCCGCTTCCATTGAACGCCCAGGTCGAGGGCCCCAAAGGAGCTGATGCTGACCGCCACGGGCGGCGCCGCCGTCGGCGCCGACGGGTCACGAAGGTGCGGGTCGTCCCTCCTGGGGTCCACACCGAGGGCTCCTCCCAAGAGTTCGTGCTCCACGTCGCCATTTCTCTTCAATCTTGGATTTGCGTGCCTCCCTTCTTCGCCTCCATCATCCCGCAGGGGGAGCCCCTGGAGCTCTGGCTGCAGCACGCCGGCTGCAGCACCCTCGCGACCGAGGCAGAGGTCACGGTCGTTGCCCCGAGCGAGGTCTACATGACCCGGGGCTGGAGGGAGATCGCTCGGGTTTGCAGGACAAGGGGAGTCTTCACGATCCACTTGGAGTACGACGGTGCTTTGGTGATGCTCTTCAAGGTCTTCGATGCGAGCGGGCGCCGGCTAGAGTGCTGCCCCAGGGAAGGTGGCCAGGGCCCTGCTGTGATGAGGACTGGGCACGCCACCCACTCCCTTGGAGGCTCCTCGGGTGGTGGAGGCGTCGGAAGTTCCAGCGACTCCGGCAAGCTCTTCGTGACTCCGGAGACGAGCGATGACAGCTACGAGCCTCCGAGTCGGCGCCGCTCCTGGAGCAGGGCAGGCTCGTCAGGCCGACGCCGACTCTGATCTGGATGGGGTTGGCGTCGGTGCTTGACGGCCCACTGTTGATGATGGCGTCTTTTGCAGGGACGCGTGTAGTTTGTGTCCCTTTAGGATCCGTTCCCTGCGAGGAATCAAAAACGCGTCCCGTAGGGGCTTGTAAGGTGCCTGTGATCCTGTCTTGTATATATAACCCTTGTCGTAGAATTGCGCGAGTTGCTCATTCCATCTTAGCTCAGTCCTCCCTTTCAAACCTCATGAGGGCTTGGTGCTCTGCGCCGACAGGTCCCAGTCCCAAGGCGGCTTTAGCCGTCGCTGGTATTCCAGGTCGCGATGCCGTGGTCAAGGCCAGGAGGTGAGCGACCCGGAGTCCGGTAAGAGCCCCTGAGTCGCGATGCTCAGGAGGTCCCCTTTGGCGCCCAAGCAGCCGTTGTTTGGTGAGAAAGGGGAGCGGCGTCGCTAACAAGGGATAGCATTAGGTGCGTGGATGGTGCCACGGCAGCTGGCGCTTCTGGGCGATAACTTATCTCGAGGATCAGGGGCCGCTCTCTGGTGTGTGGCCGGGTCCGTGCGTCGGCAGGAGCGGGGTTGCTTGGTGAGGTCCTCGTGTGTCTCCTCCCTCTCGCCTTAGCTCCCCTTTCTGCTCTACGTCCTCGGGTCCCGGCCCTCGAGCGAATCTCAGCCGTCGCTGGTATGCCAGGTCATGATGCCGTGGTCAAGGGCAGAGGGTGAGGGCTGGAGAGCCAGTAGGAGCCCTGAGTCGTGATGCTCAGGCACCCCCCTTTAACGTGCAGGCGGTTCGCGCGGACGAGAGCATAGGAGGCACAGCAAGAGCCTCGCCTGACGCAGCTCCTTCAGGAGGTCCTGCAGGTCCATCATAGAAAAAGCAAGGGGTTGCTATACAATTGACGGTCAGCCGTTGGTTGCTTCCAAGGGGTAGTGAGGCACTGAGGGCTTGACAAGGTGACGCTATGCGGGGCTGCCGCGGCCAGAGCTCAGCCATCCAGGTTTGTCGGCGTTGCAGGGACGGACCCATGCGCAAGCGTCGTGCCATTCGGGAGCAGCTCCGTTAGTTGGCGTCAGCTGAGTAGGCAACTAGGTAAAACATGTTAGCCGCGAAGGAGTGGATTCATTCGAATAGATGCTGGGAATGCGGAGATCACTTGGTCAGGCCCGAGCGACTTGGGGGTGATGCAGCTTGAGGAGCGCCCCCAACAAGGTAAGCTAATCGACGTGAAATAAAAGGGATACACGCCGCAGGGACGGACCCACGCGTCCTGGGAATAATGCAGCTCTGTGGGCGCTCCCAGCTGGAAGTAAACCTCGAAAGATGTCACCTGATGATGTTGAGGATGTAGGGGTGTTGGTGTAGCAGGCTCGGGAGGCTGCGGGAGCCGATCCTCACGAGCCCCCAGGCCTAGGGGCCTCGGGAGGCTCCGGAGGCGCTGGCGGCTCCTCGCGGGCGATCTCCATCTCTGCCAGGGCTGCGGAACGCCTGGCCTCTCGTACCTTTGTGATGCCCCTCATGAGGCGCTGGTACGCGTCAGCCGCGTTAGGCAAGCCGTAAGGCATGCGAACATAGCTGTGGGGTGGACCTCCGCAGCGCCCCACTTGTGAGGGCCAGAGGCGCTCCAGAGAGACGACTCGGTTGAGCCCTGGTATGTCGATGCAGCCGTGCAGCCCACCATCCTCGCCTGGATGGGGGGCCACTACTGTCAGTAGGCGGCGGGCGCCTCTCATGACTCTTGACTCCTGTACCTCCTGAATGGCCTTGCTGACGAACTCCTGGGGGTTTGGATCTCCTTGCCTTGCCCTTTCTTGAGGGAAACATGCTTCAAAACACGCCTCCATGTGGTGCCCAAGCGCCTGCCTCGTGACCCTAGCTAGGTCGGTGGCCCTCCAGGGGAGAGCCCCCGAGCCCTGCCTGAGGAGGGCGTCGGGCGCGCTTTCCTATGCGATGGAGGGAGGCTCTCCCTGGGCAGGCGCGGGCCCAGAGGGGCCTGCCTCCTGAGTGGTCGAGCCGGACGATGTCTTCTTCTTCTTGGGGGTGGTCTCGGGAGGCCTCCCGCTTCCACGACCCGGGTCTTCCAGTGACGCGACCTGAAAGGCTCGTTCCAGGGAACACACCGCATCCTTCTCTTCACAGGGCACCGTGATGACTCCGCCGCTTCCTGGCATCTTGTGGATGTTGTAGCCGTGGTGAGTTACGGCCATGAACTTGGCCAACGCTGGGTACCCAAGGATGGCGTTGTACGGCAGGCGAATGTGAGTGACGTCAAAGTCGATGAGCTTGGTGCGGTAGTTGTCGCGTGCCCCGATGGTGACAGGGAGGCGGACCTGCCCAATCGGGACCGTGGAGCCGTCAGTGATACCGAAGAAGGGCTTGGTTAGCTGAAGCTGGCTGTAGGGCACTTGGAGGTTGTTGAACGTCTCCACGGATAGGACGTTGAGCCCTGCCCCGCCATCGATGAGGGTCTTGGTGACCACCATGTTGCTGATGATTGGGGAACAAAGCATCGGGAGGACTCTGGCTGTTGCCGCACACTTGAGCTGATCTGCTGAGCTGAATGTGATGGCGCACGCCGACCACCTGAGAGGGCGTGTGGCTTCGAGTCTGGGGAGTACTGCGTTCACTTCGCGGGCGAACTGCCTGAAGATGCGCTGAGAGGCTGGGGCTTGAGCTCCGCCCAGGATGCAGGCGATCGTGCGCGGCTCCTGGAAGCCCCTAGCCTCCTCGTCCTGATGGCGGTCCTCGTTTCTCCTTGGCTGTGGCAGCAGCGGTGGGAGGCTTGCGTTGCCTAGCGGGCGATCCTCGCGAGGCTGATCCCTCCAGTCTCCCTCGCGAGGCTGATCCCTCCATCCTCTCTCGCGAGGCGGGTCTTGCCAGCGATCCTCGCGAGGTTGGTCACGCCACCCTTGGCGCGGCCTACGGTCTTCCCAGCGTCCTGCGTTTCTTCCTCCCCCTCGACCGTAGCCCGGTCACCGCGGTCAGGGCGATGGCCGATCCTTCCTTCATGCACGGCTCGGATTTCTTGGCATTCGTTGGTGTTATGGGTGTGGAGGTCGTGGTACACGCAGTACCGGCTGCCCTTGGGAGGTTCGGGCACGCTTGGTGTCTGGTTCTGCCACGAGCACTGCAGCCCCCTTGCGCTTCACATCCTTGGCCTTGAGCTTCTTCTCTTCTGGGTCTGCGGCAGGCAGCTCGAGGAGGGAGAGATGCCCCTCCTCAACCCTGGCGCACTTGTTTGCCAAGTTGAACAGCTCCAAGGAAGTGCACAGGTCTTCATGCATCGCCAGCTCCTCCTTCATCTTGACGTCGCGCACTCCGTCGGAGAAAGCTGAGATGATGGCCTCCTCAGTCACCTTGGGGATCTTGAGGCGTGCGTTGTTGAAGCGCTGGATGTACTTCTGCAGGGTCTCCCCGGGTTGTTGCTTGATGCGGCGGATGTCGCTCACGGCGGGTGGCCGGTCGCGAGTACCTTGGAAGTTGGTGATGAAGCGGGTGCGCATCTCTTCCCAGGAGGAGATTGTGCCTGGAGCCAGGTTCACGAGCCAGGTGCGGGCCCCGTCCTTGAGCGCCATAGGGAACCAATTCGCCATGACCTTCTCGTCTCCGTTGGCAGCTTCGATGCCCAGCTCGTAGAGCTGGAGGAACTCCGCAGAGTCGGCCGTGCCGTCGTAGCGAGGAGGCAGGTCTTGTTTGAACTTGCCGGGCCACGCGACGCTGCGTAGTTCGGTGGTGTAGGCGCGGCAGCCTGCTGTGGCCACGGGAGGCCTTAGGTGACGGAGAGCCTGGTCTTGCATGTCCCCACGCGCTGGACCAGGGGGATGGTCGCGACGTGCTGGAGCAGGGAGCGCCCGGGCAGCTTCTGGCGGTCGAGGGACTTCTTGGCAGCTCTGTTCTTGCTGCGCTGGCACCTGACGGAGCGGGTTCCGCCCAGGGGCCATGCGCCTTGGAGCCATGGCGTCTTCTTGAGGAGGAGGCGGCTGGGGTGCCGCCGGAGCCTCTTCGTCCGCGCGGCGCGGGGTGCGGTGCAGCGGAACGGACGGCGCGGAAGAGCCCCCTGCAGCGTGGACGAGCTTGGCGATGCGGTCGAGCCATTCCTCGTAGACTTCGTCAACGAGACGGTAGCGCAGGAGCTCGTTTGCCGCGATGAGTGCAGCCCGAGCCTCCATGGGCGCGCGGAGCGCGCGGGACGAAGATCCAGCTGGGGCGAGCGAGGGAGTTGCAGTGTGGCCGTCTTGCCAACGGATGCTGGGACAATGCTTGCCGCTTGTCCCCCGCCGGGCCGGTCACAGCGTTGACGGCAGGTGACGGGGAACGGCGTGGATGCCCGCCAACAGGGGCCGTCTGGGCAACGCGGGAAGCGAGTGCGGCCCGGCGCTCGGCGCGGGCCCGACGAGCGTCAGACATGGGCGTGACGGTCGGAGGAGAATGGGGCGGTGGAAGACGAATTCCGGCGCACCCCTACCTGGCGCGCCAAATGTCGGATTTCGGGTTCCGGCAGACCCTTGAGGTTTGAACACTGGGGTGCGCGCGGAGATTTCGCCTCCTACCTACCTGCACCCCTCCGCCATGCTAGGATCTGAACTAAGGAAAGAGCAACATAAGAGACACAGGATTTATACTGGTTCGGGCCACCGTTGTGGTGTAATACCCTACTCCAGTGTGTGGTGTGTGGATTGCCTCTTGGGCTGATGATGATGAACAATACAAGGAAGAACAGCCTCGCGAGGGTTTGTTCTTGGCTGAGGCGATGAACTGCTGGGAGGAGTTCAGCCGCCTTTCTCTCTCTCTCTCTGCTCTCCTTTGGCTGACCGACTCCCTTGCTATGTGGGTGGCTGGGCCTATTTATAGAGGCCGTGGTCCTCTTCCCAAATATTGAGCGGGAAGGGAGCCAACAATGGCGGGCTAATTTGAAGGGGGACAGCAAGTATAAGCTATCCTGACAAAGGTAGTCTTCGCCTGCACAAAGCTCTGGTGATGACGCCGTCTTGGGCTCCACGGTGACCTCCGTCTCGTAGTCCTACTGGTCTTGGTCTCGTTGCACCGAAATGGCAACCTTTGCCTAATGCCTCGGTACTCCGCGGCTATGCTTGCCCCCTTTGCACCAAAGAGGAAAGGAGGACGTTGCGCGGGCTGGCACCCGCCTGGCGCCCTGAGTTGTCATGGCGTGCGTCATGGGCACCTCGTGAGGTACCCCGCCTTGATCTCTCCGCCTCCTCGTGAGCCAACCTGACGAGGTCGTGCCTGAGGAAGCTTCACGTCGTCCGCCCCGCGAGGCTTGGCCCCTCGCGAGGGTCTTGGATTTGTGTTGGTCAAGATGGGCCGTGCTGGGCCCCCCTTTGAGCCACGCCGCAGGCCGCAGGCAGGCAAGTCTGGGGACCCCCGTTCCCAGAACGCCGACAGCGCCCCCCCCTTGGGCCCCCTGCGCCTAGGGTTGGAAACCCTAGGGTGGGGGGCGCCTCCACTTGCCTTGGGGGGCATTCCACCCCCTTGGTCGCCGCCCCTTGGGAGATCCCATCTCTAGGGCCGGCGCCCCCCTAGGGGGCCTATATAAAGGAGGGGGAGGGAGGGCAGCTGCACCCCAAGCTTTGGTGCCTCCCTCTCCCCTGCTACACCTCTCTCTCTCGCAGAAGCTCGGCGAAGCCCTGCTGCGATCACTGCTGCATCCACCACCACGCCGTCGTGCTGCTGGATCTTCATCAACCTCTCCCTCCCCAATGCTGGATCAAGAAGGAGGAGACGTCATCCGCTCCGTATGTGTGTTGAACGCGGAGGTGCCATCCGTTCGGCACTTGGTCATCGGTGATTTGGATCACGGCGAGTACGACTCCATCATCCCCGTTCTCTGAACGCTTCCGCTCGTGATCTACAAGGGTATGTAGATGCACTCCTCTCTCCCTCGTTGCTAGATGACTCCATAGATTGATCTTGGTGATGCGTAGAAAATTTTAAATTCTGCTACGATCCCCAACACATTACTCCGACAGTAGTCCCCGAAGCTGGTGAGGCTCCGAGGGTGACATGTCGTGGAGCCTCAATAGTTTCTTCTCTCCGGCGGTCGGATCTGGGCTTCGCTAGCTATCTTCTGTCAAGCCGACTAGTTGTAGTCGGACTTGCTCAAGGCCTACTTGCCCCTAAAAAGGTTTGAACGTTGCGACGGAGTTCAGGCGGCGTGCCTGATAAGCTTCCGGGTCGCTGCCCGTGGTTGACCCGCCACGAGGCACCACGTGGCAGAGCTAGTCTGATCGCCCACGCCCGTGATAGGACAGGCCTACAGGCGGGGCCCGCCACTACCGCGCCTCGGCATGCGAACGGATCCGTTGCGGCCGCGCGGACGGTTGGGGTTCCCGCGCGGTTATTGCGCATGGTAACTTCATGTGGTGAATCGTGGGGGTCATGGGGTCCCGGGCGCAGTTAATCCCACGTCCGCCCCCTCGACTTCTCAGCCCACGAGACTACAGGTTGCAGGGGGAGGGGGCGGCGAAGCACGCGCGCCCATTCTCCCCACTTCCTTTCGCTCCTTCTTGCTTCTTCTTCTTCTTGCCGCTGCTGCTCCGAACCACGCCGTGCCCGCAGCGATGAGCTCCTCCTCCGCCGCCGCGCCTCCTGCTGTTCGCTCTGGAGTGTGGGATGGCTCCGAGGTTGACGACGACGACATCGAGATCCTCTGCCAGACACGGCGGCTGCCTGGCAGGGACTTAGTGCGGGTCCGCCTCGCGCTGGAGGGAGAGATATCGCCGGCACCGGAGGAGGGCGAGTGGGTCATATTCCGCTCGCACCTCATGCGCGGCCTGGGACTGCCGGCGAGCGGCTTCTTCCGCTCCTTCTTGGAGTTCCACGGGCTCCAGCCGCACCACCTTACTCCGAACACGGTGGTGCTGTTGGCTGCCTTCGCCACCCTGTGCGAAGGCTTCCTTGACGTTCTCCCCACCATCAAGCTGTGGGGTGAGTTCTTCCAATCCAAGCTCGGCACACACTTCACCGGCGTGCCGGCCCAGTGCGGTGCATTCATCACGATGCGGAGATCAGTGGCCGACAATCCGTTTCCCACCATCGCACTGATTAAGTCGGTGAAGATGTGGCAGCGGTCATGTTTTTATGTGAAGAACATCGCCCAGAAGGCGACTGGGTCAACCTGCCGGCTTACGAAGCCGGCGCGCTGGCTGGAAGGCTCCCCAGCTGGTCACTCCGAGCCAGGACGCTATCTCCCACTGGTGCCGCCGCCGTCGCGCGACTCCGAGTGCTGACGCAGTCGAAGGGCCTACCGGGGCCGACTTGCTGGCCGCCTTCGTGGCGCGTCGAGTCCTCCCACTTCAAGGCCGACCTCACCTGATCTTCCAGATGAGCAGTCATCGGGACCCGAGTCGGATGTGCTCCAAGGACATGCCTCACGCGGAGGTGGCGAACACGGTGAACTACATCACGAACTGCGGTCTCTCGGTGGACTGGCGGTTCGGCAAGGAGCCGTATTCGCGCGCCAACCCCCCGCGTATTGTAAGTCATCTTCCTTTTCTTTTGTTTCTTTTGTTGCCGAGTCCGACTTGTCAAGTCTGACTGTTTTTGTTTTGAATCAGAATCCTCTCGTCCCTCCCTCGGCCGGTACCGCGGGGGCGGCTCGTCAGTTTGTCCCCGATCGGGCAGAGAGCGACGTCGATGATCCCGACTTGGAGGTGGCGGCCATGGAAGCCGATGCCGAAGGAGGAGGACGAGAAGCAGGCGGCTCCAGGCCTTCGGCCACTTTCGCTGACTGGCCTAACAACGAGGCCGAGGGAGAAGTCGCCCCGCGGCGCCAGCGAAAAGCTGGCCAGCCAACTGCGAGTTCCTCCGCCGGCTTGGACGCTCAAGGCGGTGCGAAGAAGCGCCGAGCCGGGCCGAGTACGCTTGGTGGTCGGTCAAAGAAGTTCAAGGGAGCGGCCGTCGCGACCAAGCGGGAAGAGGCGGCCGCGAAAGCCAACCGCTTCCGCAAGGAAGTGAAGAAGCCGCCGCTGGTCTCTGCGTAAGCGCCTCCATCCCTTATCTTTATTTTCTCTTTGTTGATCTTGTCTGAGTTTTTCATATGCTTTCCTCGCCTCAGGGCTCCCCTCACTCTTGAGAGGGTTGCCGCCGCCTCCGTTACGGGGTCGGTGGAGACGTCTGCCACCACTCGGCGGATTGACCCCGCCGCCGACCTTCGGGATGCGACGGAGCGGAACGCGCGGGAGAAGCGCGAGGCGGACGAGGCCAACTGCCGGGAGAAAGCGGAGGCCGAGAAGGCGGAGGCCTCTGCCCTGAAGAAG
Organism: Triticum aestivum; assembly: GCF_018294505.1. Classification (NCBI taxonomy): domain Eukaryota; kingdom Viridiplantae; phylum Streptophyta; class Magnoliopsida; order Poales; family Poaceae; genus Triticum; species Triticum aestivum. Next base: position 581,950,706 of record NC_057806.1, on the reverse strand, counting down.
CTGGAGGCGTCCGAGGCCGCCGCCGCGGCAAAGCAGCCAGCTAAGGAAGCCATGCCCCGGCGGTTGGCGGTGTTCGTCACCCCTTTGAACTCCGCGCCGCCGGCCCCGGAGTTCACGGGGCAGTCAGGGGAAGCCGGCGGAGAGTTCCCGATCGTGGAGACAGGCGGCGGCGATGCCCCCACGCCGGACGTGGTCGCGCCGCCACAGGCGCCCCCGCCGCCATCTAGAAGCGCGCAAGGCAAACAGCCGGCGGATCCGCCCTTGCCGCCGACTGAAGATGAGGCCGTGGCAACGCTACTCCTTCAAGTCGGCTCGCCAATGCATCGCCGTCTTGAGAAGGAGACTTCGGCGCCAGCTTGATGATTCCAGACGCCGAAGCGACAAGCTCCGCGCCCATTGGGTGGGTGCGAGGAGGCGGCACGGGCCCGCTGAACCAGGCGCTTCTGGATGTCCAGACAAAGCTGCGAGCTGAAGTGAGGCCATCCAAAACTGCACCAAGGAGCACCTGGCGTCGTGGGCAGCCATCCGAGTATGCTTTCTCCTTTGTACCTGTTTTCTTGTTTCTCTCTGTGGGGGCACGCCAGCGCACCCACTGGGTGTAGTCCCCGAGTTTTGGGCTGGCTGCTGAGAAGGCGGCCCGGAACTCCAAATGGTAAGTTCTGGGTACTAACCTTTGTTCTGAAATACTTGTTGCAGGACTATCGCAACCTCTGTGTCACCGCCTTCTACCACAATGTTGAAGAGCTGGGCAAGCGGACTGCCGACTTGTCGGAGAGCCGGAGTGAGTCCTTTTTCTTCTTTGCGGCGGTGCGCTGGCGCACCCACGGGCTGTAGTCGCCGAGATTCGGGCCAACTGCTGAGCAGTCGGGCCGGATCTCCCCGGCGACCTTCTTTGTTGATGCTTAACGCCTTCTTTCTTATTTCTCTTCAGAGGCCAACACCGCTCTTCAACATCAGCTGAGCGAAGCCAACTCCACGTTGCGCACCAAGGGGGAGGACTGCAGTAAGCTCGCCGCAGAGCGCGATCTGCTGGCCGCACAATTGGCAGAGCAGAAGGAGCTGCTTACGAAGACGCGGATGGAGGCGGAAGCCGCCCTCCTGGCCGAGTTCGCGAGCGAGCGCTCCTCCTAGACCGACAAGGAGGTAATGCTGGTCTCCGGCTTCCACGAGATTGAGGACCTCGTCGACGGTGAGCTTCTTTGCTTTCCTTCTTCGAGCCACCGACTATATGTCGAGTCGACTCCTGGTTTTTTTGACTTGTTCTTCATTCTTTCCGTCTTGGCAGACTTCTTCCCCGGCCACTCACGGGCCGTAATTCAAGCTATCAAGGCCGACCGCGACGAGCGGAGGGCGGGTGGCGTAGAGATCGCCGCTGATGCCCGGACTCTTGACGAGCATATTCTGAGCATTGGGGCTTGCCTGCGGCCGGCCCACCAGATGCTGCGCCGGCTTCAACGTGTCGGCGCCCAAGCGATCGCTGCCCTATGGCCGGACATGCAGGCTCCGTGCACCCCCAGTCGGACTGCCGACTGGCTGGAGGTCGCGGCTGGCCGTCTTGAGGCCTGGAAGGGTTCCTCGGCCTAGGCCGGAGCGCGCCAAGCCTTGGAATTTGTCAAGGCGTGGTATCCGGGGCTGGACCTAGACCGGCTGGCCACACTCCGGTCAGAGGCCCAGACGGAGCTGGCTGCCGCGGAAGACGCCCTTGTCAAGCATGTGGCGGCGATCGCCGAGTACACCGACACCAGCATCTTTGTCCCCGAGCAGGCTGAACACGGCGAGGAGGTGCCGCCGGAATGGTTTGGGCTGAACCCCGACTACGGCGAGGACTCGGCAGAGGTGATCGGCTCCAGTGTCGAGGAGGAAGACGAGGCGGAGGACGGAAGCGAGACGGAGGCACCGAAAGACGGAGCGGACGGCCAGCCTCAGCTCGATCGTGCCTCCAGCAATGAGCCGTGCCCGCCTGAGCCGACTACTGCCGGAGGTGATCAAGACGAGACCGCCTAGCCGGCCGCCCCAACATCCAACACCGTCGTATCCTCCGATCCTCCAAACCCGTCTGCCGCCCCCTAGGCTGCGATCTTGTCTTTGCTTTATCTTTTCTAATAGTTTTTGAAGAACTTGTTAATTCGCACAATTCCACCCGCGGGGTGTATTTTGAAACTCTGCTCGAAGATTCGGCCAAGGGCCTTTGTTATGTAAATATTCATCCGACTTCTATCTTTCTTGCTCATTGTTCTTTTGGTTTTTTCCTTTGCCGTCTTCTCTCAGTTGCCGTCTTTGTCAGTCAGACAGCCGCTCCGCGGACTGCTGCTGGATCAAATTCTTGGTCACTTTGAGAAGGCAAGTACTTAGCCGTTTTTAGAGTTGTTTTAACAAGTCGGATAGAAGGCAGCAAGCCGGCTATTCAAGAGTTGGTTTGCGAAAAAAGGCTGTAAGCCGGCCTTAAGGTATGTTTGTGCTTTAGTCCTTAGCCATTTTTCATGTGGACGCCTATTCTTCCTTACTCCTGCCCACCAGACAGTCGCTCTGCGAGCTGCGACTTCTGGCAGGAGACGGTTTAGACGCCACACACTACTTGTCCGGCTGCAGGAAGCATTTCATAGCGCAGGTCGGCAAGTCCCCGGGCCGACTAGTCGAACTCGGTGCCAAGCGGCAGAACAAAGAGTAATATACTCGAAGGCGTATTTCTTATCATATAGATAAAAGAGGGCAGTCCCCGAGCTCTTCTCGGGGCCCCCGAAGTCTTGGTACTTTTAATACAAAAAGGTAGCGTGATACATACTGCGTTTAATTGTAAAATTTTCGGAGGAGATTTGCATTCCATGGCCGCTCTGTCTCTTTGCCGGAGTCGTCCCTCTTGCGTGCTCGGGGCTTCTGAGCGTCGATCAGGTAGTAGGAGTCGTTGCCCAGCACTTTGCTGATGATGAAGGGGCATTCCCAAGGTGCCGATAGCTTGTGTTGGCCGGTTGTTCGCTGTATTAATCGGAGCACGAGGTCGCCTTCCTGGAAAGATCTCGGCCTGACCTTCCTATTGTAGTATCTGCGCAGGCTCTGCTGGTAGATGCTGGACCGGCTGAGTGCCAACAGCCGGCCCTCTTCCAGCAGGTCGACGCCGTCTTGTCGTGCTTCTTCTGCTTCTTCCTCGGTGTACATGGTGACTCGTGGGGAATCGAACTCTATGTCTGTTGGGATGACGGCTTCAGCACCGTAGACGAGGAAGAAAGGCGTGAAGCCGGTTGATTTGTTTGGAGTCGTGCGTAGACTCCAGAGGATGGCTGGCAACTCGTCGAGCCAGCAGGCAGCCTAGCGCTCCAGAGGCTCGATCAGTCGGGGCTTGATGCCGGACAGGATGAGGCCGTTTGCTCGCTCCACCTGGACGTTTGACTGTGGATGGGCGACGGATGCTAGGTCCAGTCGGATGCCCTGTGTCGCACAGAAACGGGCCAAGGCGCCTTTGGCAAAATTCGTGTCATTGCCGGTGATGATGCTGTGTGGTATGCCGTACCGAATTGTGATGTCGGAGATGAAAGTCACGGCCGTCGGACCGTTCAGTTTCTTGATTGGCTTCGCTTCTATCCACTTGGGGAACTTGTCCACCGCGACAAGTAAGTGAGTTAAGCCACCTCGTGCCGTCTTGAATGGTCCCACCATGTCTAGACCCCAAACTGCGAAAGGCCAGGCAATGGGGATGGTCTTGAGTGCAGAAGTCGGCTGATGCGGCTTGGAGCGGAACTTTTGGCACCCTTTGCATTTTTGGACCAATTCCTTGGCCTCTTCTAAGGCCGTTGGCCAAAAGAAACCAAGTCGGAAAGCTTTGGCGACGAGTGCTCTTGAAGCCGCATGGTGGCCACACTCGCCTTGTTGGATGTCTTTGAGAATTGCTTGGCCTTGCTCTGGCTCTACGCAGCGCTGGTAGACACCAGTGACGCTGCGCCTGACCAGCTCTCTGTTGACTATGGTGTAGGCTGTTGCTCGGTGTTGTACTTGCCGAGCTAAGGTCTCATCAGTCGGTAGCTCTTTGCTCACCAGAAATTTGAGGATGGGCTGGACACATGAGGGTGCTGCTATTTCTTTGACTGCCAGAACTGCGACTTGGACGAGGGTGGCTGGGCTGGGAGGCGGCGGGCTGGAGTCAGCAACCGCTTGCTGGATTAATGAAGTCCCCGGGCCGACTGGCGCAGCTCTTTGACCGAGTTCTGGAGTCTTCAGGCTGGCCGCCGCAGTCCCTGGGCCGGGTTCTGCAGTCCCTGGGCCGGCCTCGACTGTGGCGGCTTTGGAGCCATCTGCCAAAATCCCCGTACCATCTGCCGGGGCTCGGGAGTCGGATCCGACTTCTTCGGGAGGAGCCGGCACAAAAATGGAGTCTAATTCTGGTGAAGGCTTGACAGACGGCTTGAGGAGGCGTTGAAGGGCGACGCCGGATGGTATTGCTTGGCGGGTAGAGCCGATTCGTGCCAAGGCGTCTGCTTGGTCGTTGTCGTTTCTTGGCACATGGAGGAACTGGCACCCCTCAAAATATCCACTGAGTTGCTGCACGAGAAAATGGCAACTCGCCATGTTTGCATCTTTGGCGTCCCAATCGCCAGACGACTGCTGGACCACTAAGTCCGAGTCGTCATAACACAGGATCCGGCGAATGCCAAGTTCTTTGGCAAGCCGGAGCCCGTGAATGAGCGCCTCGTACTCGACGACGTTGTTGGAGGCGGCAAAATGGATTTGCAGTGTGTATTTGAGCTTGTCGCCTTTAGGAGAAGTGAGGACAATGCTGGCTCCCAAGCCGGTGCGCATCTTGGAGCCGTCGAAATGCATCTGCCAATGGGTGGAGTCGGGCGCTGGAGGTAGGTACTGGGTCTCGGCCCAGTCGACGAGAAAGTCGGCCAGTGCTTGTGACATGATGGCGGTGCGGGGCTGGTAGTGGATGGTGTAGGGAGCCAGCTCTATGGCCCATTTGGCCACTTGGCCAGAAGCATCTCGGCTTCCGATGATCTCGGCAAGTGGGGTCGTGTAGACCATAGTGATTGGATGCTCTTGAAAGTAAGGCTTCAATTTCTTGGCGGCAAAGTGCATGCCATAACACATCTTCTGGTAGTGGGGGTAGTTCTGCTTGGAGGCCGACAGTACTTCGCTCAGGTAATATACCGGTCCCTAGACAGGTAATGCCTTGCCCTCCTCCTTGCGTTCCACTACAATGACTGTGCTGACTAGCCGGCTGGTGGCGGCGATGTACAGGAGCATAGGTTCGTTAGGAGTCGGAGCTGCCAGAACGGGTGGAGTAGTCAGCATCTTCTTCAACTGGAGAAAAGCTTCGTCCGCCTTGTGGTTCCACTCAAAAAAAGTGGTCTTCTTCATGAGCTGGTATAAGGGGAGGGCTTTCTCGCCCAGCTGACTGATGAATCGGCTGATGGACGCCAAGCAGCAGGTGAACTTTTGCACGTCCAGCAGTCGGCTGGGTACCTCCATCCTCTCAATGGCCTTGATCTTTACAGGGTTGCACTCTATGCCGCATTCAGAGACCAGGAAGCCAAGGAGTTGGCCAGCTGGTACTCCGAAGATGCATTTCTCAGGGTTGAGCTTGATCTGGAATCAACGCAGGTTCTCAAAGGTCTCCTTGAGGTCTTCCAGCAGTGTTCCACGCTTTTCCATCTTCACCACCACATCATCCACGTAGACGTGGGAGTTTCTGCCGAGTTGCTTGAGGAGGCACTTCTGCATGCAACGCTGAAAGGTGGCGCCGGCATTCCTCAAGCCGAACATCATGGTGAGGTAGCAGAAGGCTCCAAATGGCGTGATGAAGGCGGTCTTTAGTCTATCAGCCGGGTTCAGCTTGATCTGGTGATATCCTGAATATGCATCCAAAAAGCTCAACAGCTCGCATTCTTGGTAGAGCAAACATTTCCTTGGGGCAGGCCTTGTTGAGGCTTGTGTAGTCAATACACATTCGCCACTGCTTGTTCTTCTTCAGTACCAGGACCGGGCTGGCTAGCCACTCTGGAAAGAATACTTCCATAATGAAGTCGGCTGCTAGGAGTCGGGCTATCTCTTCTTCGACAACTCTTCTCTTTTCTTCTGACAGGCGGCGCAAGGGCTGCCTGACCGGCTTTGCATCAGATCGGACATGTAACTTGTGCTCGGCGAATTCCGTTGGTACACCTGGCATGTCTTTGGGGGACCATGCGAAGATGTCCCGATTCTCATGGAGGAAATCGATGAGCTCGCCTTCCTATTTATTGTCGAGGTTTGCGCCTACGATAGCGTACCTCTCTGGGTGCTTTGGATCCAAGGGTATCTTCTTTGTCTCCTTGGCCGGCTTGAACGAACCCTCAGCCTCCGACTCCTTTGGGTTAGGCGACACCTCTAGCTGCTTGCCGGCCATCGCCACAACCCGGTCAAGGAGCCGCTTCTCGGCCGCGATCACCAGGGACTCGGCCAGCCGACTACTCTTAGTCGCACAGGCAGACGACTTCCGGTAGTCGCCGGCTACGGTCAGAATCCCATTGGAACTGGGCATCTTCATTTTGAGGTAGGCGTAGTGGGGGACCGCCATGAACTTGGCCAGGGCGGGTCGGCCAAGTAATGCATGGTATGGGCTCTCGAGGTCCACCACCTCAAACCAAACTGACTCTCGGCGGAAGTGATCTTTGTCTCCAAAGAGGACGTCCATCAGGATCTTGCCGATTGGTGAGCAGGAAAGACCAGGAACAATGCCATGGAACACAGTCCGGCTGTTCTAAAGCTGTCTTTGCTTGATTCCTAATTTCTCCATGGTGTCCTTGTAGATGATGTTGATGCTGCTGCCTCCGTCTATTAGAACTCACGAGAAACGAGCAGCTCGTCTATCCGTGGCAAAGGTGGCATCCAAGACCAAGGCATAAGAGCTCAGACTCGGCATCACCTCTGGGTGATCAGGCCTGCTCCAGCTGATAGGCTTCTCGGACCAGTGCATGAACTCTGGCGCCTCTGATGCTACTACATTCACCTCTTGTCGCTGCAGCTGCCTGCTGCATCGATCATCAGCCACGCTGGTAAATATCACGTAGGCTCCATGCTCTTCGGGGTACTCGTCTTGTACTACGCCGACTGGCCTGACAGCCGGCTGCTGGGGCGGAGGCGGAGGTTGCTGCCCAGCAGGCGGGGAAGGTAGGAGGCCGTCTCCTTTGGCGATCCTGGTGAGCCAGTGGCACTTCCCGGTGCTGTGATTCGACGGCTTCGCGCCGTTATGGAACTTGCAAGGACCATCCAGAGTCTGCTCGTATGAGAAAGCCGGCAACCAGTTGGGCTTGCCACCTTTCTATCGCTTGGGTGGAGGCTGCCCATCCGGCTGCTGGTCTTCAACTGTCGCGACCTACCGGCTGCTGGAAGCCGGCTGCAGGGCATTGCGCTTGTGGTCGTTCTGCTGTTGCCACCGACTGGCGTCTCCTGCCGGAGTTCTTGGAGCCTGAGGGGCCACTTTGCCAGTTGCGCTAACTTGAATCTCCGCCTTCATGGAGGAGTCGGCCGTGGCATACTTGTCTGCTATGATCAGCAGCTCATCGAGGGTTTCTGGCTCGTCGCAGAGGAGCTTGTGCTTGAGGAGGGTGCCTTCTCTGCACCCGGCGGTGAAGTACTCGATAGCCTACACCTCGTGCACGCTCTCGCAGGAGTTCCAAAGCTCGGCCCAACGCGTGAGGTAGTCGCGAGTCAACTCGTTGGGGCCTTGCATGCACAAGGAAAGCTGACGAGGCTTGGGAGGACGCTTGTACGTGCTTGTGAAGTTGCGGATGAATGCTTCGGTGAAGTCGACCCAACTGTTGATGCTGCAGGGCTTCAGGCTGTTCAGCCATGTCCGGGCCGTGCCCTAGAGGATGAGCGGAACGTATTTTATGGCGACACGCTTGTTGCCGTTCGCTATGTTGACAGCCGTGGAGTGGTTAACCAGCCAGTCTTCCGGCTTCACGGAGCCTGTGTACTTGGGCGTGTCTCTTGGGAGCGTGAACCCTTTGGGAAAGGGCTCGTCTCGTATGCGGGGCCCGAAACAAGGCGGACCCAACTCGTCTTCTTCTTCCAGCGCCAGGGATCGGTGAAGTCGGTCGATCCGGTGGCGGGCGTCATTTTCTCCGACTCCCTCTCAGCGGCCAAGTTGGTCGCCAAGAGTAGGATGGTCAACAGGCGGTGGGGAGACTCGCCTTTCCTTGCGAGGAGGAGGAGGTGGACAGTCGTCCCGCCGTTCCACTGCTCTCGGGCGGCCGTCTTGGTCGCGCTCTATGGTAATGTGAGTCTGACTGTGGCTGACAGCCGGATCCTTGTCTTTCCTTCCTCGGCCGCCGCCAGTCGGCGTCCGAGACGTTGCGCCTTGATCTCGGCGAAGGTCGTCGTTTTGCCGCTGCGGCACCTCCGTGCGACAGCCGGCCTTGTTCTGCGCGGTAGCCGCGTCGAGGAGCCGCTGGACTCGCTCCATCATCAGGCAACGCTCTTCGCCCTTGAAGTTGTCCAACTCGTCCGCCGCTGCTTGGGCGACTCGAATGTTCTCCGCAGGTGTGGCGTACACAGGGCGACTTGCCACGAACAGGTTGGTGATGGCCACGCCGCACTGCTGGACCGCGCCAAGGCGGCTGGGCCCAGCGGAGGCCGAGAAGACGGAGGCCTCCACCCTGAAGAAGCTAGAGGCGGCCGAGGCCACCGCCGCAGCAAAGCAGCCGGCTAAGGAAGTCGTGCCCTAGCGGTCGGCGGTGTTCGTCACCCCTTTGAACTCCGCGCCACCGCCCCTGGAGTTCACGGGGCAATCAGGGGAAGCCGGCGGAGAGTTCCCGATCGTGGAGAGAGGCGGCGGCGACGCCCCCATGCCGGACGTGGTCACGCCGCCACAGGCGCCCCGCAACCATCTAGAAGCGCGCAAGGCAAACAGCCGGCGGATCCGCCCTTGCCGCCGACTAAAGATGAGGCCGTGGCAAGGCTACTCCTTCAAGTCGGCTCGCCAACGCGCCGCTGTCTTGAGAAGGAGACTTCGGCGCCACGCCCCTTGGAGACCGGCACCGCCAGCTCGACGATTCCAGACGCTGAAGCGACGACCTCCACGCCTATTGGGTGGGTGCGAGGAGGCGGCACGGGCCCGCTGAACCAGGCGCTTCTGGATGTCCAGATGAAGCTGCGAGCTGAAGTGACGCCATCCAAAACTGCACCAAGGCGCACCTGGCGTCGCGGGCAGCCATCCGAGTATGCTTTCTCCTTTGTCCCTGTTTTCTTGTTTCTCTCTGTGGGGGCGCACCAGCGCACCCACTGGGTGTAGTCCCCGAGTTCTGGGCCGGCTGCTGAGCAGGCGGCCCGGAACTCCAATTGGTAAGTTCCGGGTACTAACCTTTGTTCTGAAATACTTGTTGCAGGACTATCACAACCTCTGTGTCACCGCCTTCAACCGCAATGTTGAAGAGCTGGGCAAGCGGACTGCCGACTTGTTGGAGAGCCGGAGTGAGTCCTTTTTCTTCTTTGCGGGGGCGCGCTGGCGCACCCACGGGCTATAGTCCCCGAGATTCGGGCCGACTGCTGAGCAGTCGGGCTGGATCTCCCCGGTGACCTTCTTTGTTGATGACTTAACGCCTTCTTTCTTCTTTCTCTTCAAAGGCCAACACCGCTCTTCCATAGCAGCTGAGCGAAGCCAACTCCGCGTTGCGCGCCAAGGGGGGGAGTGCAGTAAGCTCGCCGCAGAGCGCGATCTGCTGGCCGCACAATTGGTAGAGCAGAAGGAGCTGCTTACGAAGAAGCAGATGGAGGCGGAAGAGGCAGAAGCCGCCCTCCTGGCCGAGTTCGCGAGCTAGCGCTCCTCCTGGACCGACAAGGAGGCAATGCTGGTCTCCGGCTTCCACGAGATTGAGGACCTCGTCGACGGTGAGCTTCTTTGCTTTCCTTCTTTGAGCCACCGACTATATGTCGAGTCGACTCCTGGTTTTTTGACTTGTTCTTCATTCTTTCCATCTTGGCTGACTTCTTTCCAGGCCACTCGCAGGCCGCAATTCAAGCTATCGAGGCCGACCGCGAGGAGCGGAGGTCGGGTGGCGCGGAGATCGCCGCTGATGCCCCTCGAACTCTTGACGAGCATATTCTTAGCATTGGGGCTCGCCTGCGGCCGGCCCACCAGATGTTGCGCCGGCTTCAATGTGTCGGTACCCAAGCGATCGCCGCCCTGTGGCCAGACGTGCAGGCTCCGCGCACCCCCAGTCAGACTGCCGACTGGCTGGAGGTCGCGGCTAGCCGACTTGAGGCCTGGAAGGGTTCCTCGGCCCAGGCCAGAGCGCGCCGAGCCTTGGAATTTGTCAAGGCGTGGTATCCGGTGCTGGACCTAGACCGGCTGGCCACACTCCGGTCAGAGGCCCAGCCAGAGCTGGCTGCCGTGAAGGACGCCCTTGTCAAGCGTTCGGCGGCGATCACCGAGTACACCGACACCAGCATCTTTGTCCCCGAGCGGGCTGAAGATGGCGAGAAGGTGCCGCCGGAGTGGTTTGGGCTGAACCCCAACTACGGCGAGGACTTGGCAGAGGTGATCGGCTCTAGCATCGAGGAGGAAGACGAGGCGGAGGACGGAAGCGAGACAGAGGCACCGGAAGACGGAGCGGATGGCCAGCCTCAGCTCGACCGTGCCTCCAGCAATGAGTCGTGCCCGCCCGAGCCGACTGCTGCCGGAGGTGATCAAGCCGAGACCGCCGAGCCGGCCGCCCCAACATCCAACATCGCGGTCTCCTCCGATCCTCCAAACCCGTCTGCCGCCCCCTAGGCTGCCATCTTGTCTTTGCTTTATCTTTTCTAATAGTTTTTGAAGAACTTGTTAATTCGCATAATTCCAGCCGCGGGGTGTATTTTGAAATTCTGCTCGAACATTCGGCCAAGGGCCTTTGTTATGTAAATATTCATCCAACTTCTATCTTTCTTGCTCATTGTTCTTTTGGCTTTTTCCTTTGCCGTCTTCCCTCAGTTGCTGTCTTTGTCAGTCAGACAGCCGCTCCGCGGACTGCTGCTGGATCAAATTCTTGGTACTTTGGGAAGGCAAGTACTTAGCCATTTTTAGAGTTGTTTTAACAAGTCGGATAGAAGGCGGCAAGCCGGCTATTCAAGAGTCAGTTTGCGAAAAAAGGCTAGAAGCCGGCCTTAAGCTATGTTTGTGCTTTGAGTCCTTAGCCATTTTTCATGTGGACGCCCATTCTTCCTTACTCCTGCCCACCAGACAGTCGCTCTGCAAGCTGCGGCTTCTGGCAGGAGATGGTTTAGACGCCACACACTACTTGTCCGGCTGCAGGAAGCATTTCATAGTGCAGGTCGGCAAGTCCCCGGGCCGACTAGTCGAACCCGGTGCCAAGCGGCATAACAAAGAGTAATATACTCGAAGGCATATTTCTTATCATATAGATAAAAGAGGGCAGTCCCCGAGCTCTTCTTGGGGGGCCCAAAGTCTTGGTACTTTTAATACAAAAAGGTAGCGTGATACATACTGCGTTTAATTGTAAAATTTTCGGAGGAGATTTGCATTCCATGGCCGCTCTGTCTCTTTGCCGAAGTCATCCCTCTTGCATGCTTGAGGCTTCTGAGCGTCGATCGGGTAGTAGGAGTCGTTGCCCAGCGCTTTGCTGATGATGAAGGGGCCTTCCCAATGTGCCGACAGCTTGTGCTGGCCGGTTGTTCGCTGGATTAATCAGAGCACGAGGTCGCCTTCCTGGAAAGATCTCGGCCTGACCTTCCTGTTGTAGTATCTGCGCAGGCTCTGCTGGTAGATGCTGGACCGGTTGAGTGCCAACAGCTGGCCCTCTTCTAGCAGGTCGACGCCGTCTTGTCGTGCTTCTTCTGCTTCTTCCTCGGTGTACATGGTGACTCGCGGGGAATCGAACTCTATGTACGTTGGGATGACGGCTTCAGCACCGTAGACGAGGAAGAAAGGCGTGAAGCCGGTTGATTTGTTTGGAGTCGTGCGCAGACTCCAGAGGGCGGCTGGCAACTCGTCGAGGCAGTAGGCAGCCGAGCGCTCTAGAGGCTCGATCAGTCGGGGCTTGATGCCGGACATGATGAGGCCGTTTGCTTGCTCCACTTGGCCGTTTGACTGTGGATGGGCGACGGATGCTACGTCCACTCGGATGCCCTGTGTCGCACAGAAACGGGCCAAGGCGCCTTTGGCAAAATTCGTGCCGTAGTCGGTGATGATGCTGTGTGGTATGCCGTACCAAATTGTGATGTCGGAGATGAATGTCACGGCAGTCGGACCGTTCAGTTTCTTGATTGGCTTCGCTTCTATCCACTTGGTGAACTTGTCCACCGCGACAAGTAAGTGAGTTAAGCCACCTCGTGCCGTCTTGAATGGTCCCACCATGTCTAGACCCCAAACTGCGAAATGGGGATGGTCTTGAGTGCATAAGCCGGCTGATGCGGCTTGGAGCGGAACTTCTTGCACCTTTGCATTTTTGGACCAATTCCTTGGCCTCTTCTAAGGCCGTTGGCCAAAACAAACCGTGTCGGAAAGCTTTGGCGACGAGTGCTCTTGAAGCCGCATGGTGGCCACACTCGCCTTGTTGGATGTCTTTGAGAATTGCTTGGCCTTGCTCTGGCTCTACGCAGCGCTGGTAGACACCAGTGACGCTGCGCCTGACCAGCTCTCTGTTGACTATGGTGTAGGCTGCTGCTCGGTGTTGTACTTGCCGAGCTAAGGTCTCATCAGTCGGCAGCTCTTTGCTCACCAGAAATTTGAGGACGGGCTGGACCCATCAGGGTGCTGCTATTTCTTTGACTGCCAGAACTGCGACTTAGACGAGGGTGGCTGGGCTGGGAGGCGGCGGTCTAGAGTCAACAACCGCTTGCTGGATTAATGAAGTCCCCGGGCCGACTGATGCAGCTCTTGGGCTGAGTTCTGGAGTCTTCGGGCCAGCCGCCACAGTCCCCGGGCCGGGTTCTGCAGTCCCTGGGCCAGCCTCGACTGTGGCGGCTTTGGAGCCATCTGCCAAAATCCCCGTACCATCTGTCGGGGCTCAGGAGTCGGATCCGACTTCTTCGGGAGGAGCTGGCACAAAAATGGAGTCTGATTCTGGTGAAGGCTTGACAGACGGCTTGAGGAGGCGTTGAAGGGCGACGCCGGATGGTATTTCTTGGCGGGTAGAGCCAATTCGTGCCAAGGCGTCTGCTTGGTCGTTGTCGTTTCTTGGCACATGGAGGAACTGGCACCCCTCGAAATATCCACTGAGTTGCTGCACGAGAAAATGGTAACTCGCCATGTTTGCATCTTCGGCGTCCCAGTGGCCAGACGACTGCTGGACCACTAAGTCCGAGTCGCCATAACACAGGATCCGGCGAATGCCAAGTTCTTTGGCAAGCCGGAGCCCGTGAATGAGCGCCTCGTACTCGGTGACGTTGTTGGAGGCGGCAAAATGGATTTGCAGTGCGTATTTGAGCTTGTCGCCTTTAGGAGAAGTGAGGACAACACTGGCTCCCAAGCCGGTGCGCATCTTGGAGCCATCGAGATGCATCCGCCAATGGGTGGAGTCGGGCGCTGGAGGTAGGTACTGGGTCTTGGCCCAGTCGACGAGAAAGTCGGCCAGTGCTTGTGACATGATGGCGGTGCGGGGCTGGTAGTGGATGGTGTAGGGAGCCAGCTCTATGGCCCATTTGGCCACTTGGCCAAAAGCATCTCGGCTTCCGATTGAAGGAAATATGCCCTAGAGGCAATAATAAAGTTATTATTTATTTCCTTATAATCATGATAAATGTTTATTATTCATGCTAGAATTGTATTAACCGGAAACATAATACATGTGTGAATACATAGACAAACAAAGTGTCACTAGTATGCCTCTACTTGACTAGCTCGTTAATCAAAGATGGTTATGTTTCCTGACCATGAACAATGAGTTGTTATTTGAGTAACGAGATCACATCATTAGTTGAATGATCTGATTGACATGACCCATTCCATTAGCTTAGCACCTGATCGTTTAGTATGTTGCTATTGCTTTCTTCATGACTTATACATGTTCCTATAACTATGAGATTATGCAACTCCCGTTTGCCGGAGGAACACCTTGGGTGCTACCAAACGTCACAATGTAACTGGGTGATTATAAAGGAGCATTACAGGTGTCTCCAAAAGTAGATGTTGGGTTGGCGTATTTCGAGATTAGGATTTGTCACTGCGATTGTCGGAGAGGTATCTCTGGGCCCTCTCGGTAATGCACATCACATAAGCCTTGCAAGCACTGCAACTAATATGTTAGTTGTGAGATGATGTATTACGGAACGAGTAAAGAGACTTGCCAGTAACGAGATTGAACTAGGTATTGGATACCGACGATCGAATCTCGGGCAAGTAACATACCGATGACAAAGGGAACAACGTATGTTGTTATGCGGTCTGACCGATAAAGATCTTCGTAGAATATGTAGGAGCCAATATGGGCATCCAGGTCCCGCTATTGGTTATTGACCGGAGACGTGTCTCGGTCATGTCTACATTGTTCTCGAACCCGTAGGGTCCGCACGCTTAAGGTTACGATGACAGTTATATTATGAGTTTACATGTTTTGATGTACCAAAGGAGTTCGGAGTCCCGGATGAGATTGGGGACATGACGAGGAGTCTCGAAATGGTCGAGACGTAAAGATTCATATATTGGATGATATGGTTAGGCCAAGGGGTCAAGCCCATGAGGCTTTAGATCGGTGCAAAAGGAGTTTTGCGAAGTCCAGGGGGCCAAACGCCGGAGACCCTGGCGTCTGGCCCTGGGCCAGACGCCGAGGCCCATGGCGTCTGGGCCAGACGCCAAGGTTTGCGGCGTTTGGTCCTGGAGTCCGAGTGGGACTCTTGCCTTTCGGAAAAAACCGACTTTGAGGAGGCTTTTGCTCCAAGTTTCGACCCCGGGGCTCAACATATAAATAGAGGGGCAGAGCTAGCAGCAAAGACACAACAATTGATCCCTTGGATCTCTTAGCCGTGTGCGGTGCCCCCCTCCACCATAGTCCACCTCGATAATATCGTAGCGGTGCTTAGGCGAAGCCCTGCGACGGTAGAACATCAAGATCGTCAGCACGCCGTCGTGCTGACGGAACTCTCCCTCGACACTCGGCTGGATCGGAGTTCGAGGGACGTCATCGAGCTGAACGTGTGCTAGAACTCGGAGGTGCCGTAGTTTCGGTGCTTGATCGGTCGGGCCGTGAAGACGTACGACTACATCAACCGCGTTGTGCTAACGCTTCCGCTTACGGTCTACAAGGGTATGTAGACAACACTCTCCCCTCTCGTTGCTATACATCACCATGATCTTGCGTGTGCGTAGGAAATTTTTGAAATTACTACGAAACCCAACAGTGGCATCCGAGCCTAGGTTATTTATGTTGATGTTATATGCATGAGTAGAACACAAATGAGTTGTGGACGATACAAGTCATACTGCCTACCAGCATGTCATACTTTGGTTCGGCGGTATTGTTGGACGAGACGACCCGGACCAACCTTACGCGTACGCTTACGCGAGACCGGTTCCCTCGACGTGCTTTGCACATAGATGGCTTGCGGGCGACTGTCTCTCCAACTTTAGTTGAACCGAGTATGGCTACGCCCGGTCCTTGAGAAGGTTAAAACGGAGTCTATTTGACAAACTATCGTTGTGGTTCTGATGTGTAGGTGAGATTGGTTCTTACTTAAGCCCGTAGCAGCCACGTAAAACATGCAACAACAAAGTAGAGGACGTCTAACTTGTTTTTGCAGGGCATGTTGTGATGTGATATGGTCAAGGCATGATGCTGAATTTTATTGTATGAGATGATCATGTTTTGTAACCGAGTTATCGGCAACTGGCAGGAGCCATATGGTTGTCGCTTTATTGTAGGCAATGCAATCGCGATGTAATGCTTTACTTTATTACTAAACGGTAGGGATAGTCGTGGAAGCATAGATTGGCGAGACGACAACGATGCTACGATGGAGATCAAGGTGTCGCGCCGGTGACGTTGGTGATCATGACGGTGCTTTGGAGATGGAGATCACAAGCACAAGATGATGATGGCCATATCATATCACTTATATTGATTGCATGTGATGTTTATCTTTTTATGCATCTTATCTTGCTTTGATTGACGGTAGCATTATAAGATGATCTCTCACTAAATTATCAAGAAGTGTTCTCCCTGAGTATGCACCGTTGCCAAAGTTCGTCGTGCCCAGACACCACATGATGATCGGGTGTGATAAGCTCTACGTCCATCTACAACGGGTGCAAGCCAGTTTTGCACACGCAGAATACTCAGGTTAAACTTGACGAGCCTAGCATATGCAGATATGGCCTCGAAACACGGAGACCGAAAGGTCGAGCGTGAATCATATAGTAGATATGATCAACATAACGATGTTCACCATTGAAAACTACTCCATCTCACGTGATGATCGGTCATGGTTTAGTTGATTTGGATCACGTAATCACTTAGAGGATTAGAGGGATGTCTATCTAAGTGGGAGTTCTTAAATAATATGATTAATTGAACTTAAATTTATCATGAACTTAGTCCTGGTAGTATTTTGCAAATTATGTTGTAGATCAATAGCTCGCGTTATTGCTTCCCTGTGTTTATTTTGATATGTTCCTAGAGAAAATTGTGTTGAAAGATGTTAGTAGCAATGATGCGGATTGGATCCGTGATCTGAGGTTTATCCTCATTGCTGCACAGAAGAATTATGTCCTTAATGCACCGCTAGGTGACGGACCTATTGCAGGAGCAGATGCAGACGTTATGAACGTTTAGCTAGCTCAATATGATGACTACTTGATAGTTTACTGCACCATGCTTAATGGCTTAGAATCGGGACTTCAAAGACGTTTTGAACGTCATGGACCATATGAGATATTCCAGGAGTTGAAGTTAATATTTCAAGCAAATACCCGAGTTGAGAGATATGAAGTCTCCAACAAGTTCTATAGCTAAAAGATGGAGGAGAATCGCTCAACTAGTGAGCATGTGCCCAGATTGTCTGAGTACTACAATCGCTTGAATCAAGTGGGAGTTAATCTTCCAGATAAGATAGTGATTGACAGAATTCTCTAGGCACCATCACCAAGTTAGTAGAACTTCGTGATGAACTATGATATGCAAGGGATAACGGAAACGATTCCCAAGCTCTTCGTAATGCGGAAATTGACGAAGGTAGAAATCGAGAAAAAACATCAAGTGTTGATAGTAGACAAGACCACTGGTTTCAAAGGGCACAGGGAAGAAGGGGAACTTCAAGAAGAACAGCAAGCAAGTTGCTGCTCAAGTGAAGAAGCCCAAGTCTGGTCCTAAGCCTGAGACTAAGTGCTTCTACTGCAAAGGGACTGGTCACTGGAAGCGAAACTACCCCAAGTGATTGGTGGATAAGAAGGATGGCAAAGTGAACATAAGTATATTTGATATACATGTTATTGATGTGTACTTTACTAGTGTTTATAGCAAACCCTCAGTATTTGATACTAGTTCAGTTGCTAAGATTAGTAACTCGAAACGGGAGTTGCAGAATAAACAGAGACTAGTTAAGGGTGAAGTGACGATATGTGTTGGAAGTGGTTCCAAGATTGATATGATCATCATCGCACACTCCCTATAATTTCGAGATTAGTGTTGAACCTAAATAAGTGTTATTTGGTGTTTGCGTTGAGCATGAATATGATTTGATCATGTTTATTGTAATACGGTTATTCATTTAAGTAAGAGAATAAATTGTTGTTCTGTTTATATGAATAAAACCTTATATGGTTACACACCCAATGAAAATAGTTTGTTGGATCTCGATCATAATGATACACATAATCATAATATTGAAACCAAAAGATGCAAAGTTAATAATGATAGTGCAACTTATTTGTAGCACTGCCGTTTAGGTCATTTTGGTGTAAAGCGCATGAAGAAACTCCATGCTGATGGGCTTTTGGAATCACTTGATTATGAATCAGTTGATGCTTGCGAACCATGCCTCATGGGCAAGATGACTAAGACTCTGTTCTTCGGAACAATGGAGCGAGCAACAGATTTGTTGGAAATCATACATACTGATGTATGTGGTCCGATGAATATTGAGGCTCGCGACAAATATCATTATTTTTTGATCTTCACAAATGATTTGAGTAGATATGAGTATATCTACTTGATGAAACATAAGTCTGAAACATTTGAAAAGTTCAAAGAATTTCAGAGTGAAGTGAAAAATCATCGTAACAAGAAAATAAAGTTTCTACGATCTGATCGTAGAGAAGAGTATTTGAGTTACGAGTTTGGCCTTCAGTTAAAAACAATGTGAAATAGTTTCACTACTCATGCCACCTGGAACACCACAATATAATGGTGTGTCCGAACGTCATAACCGTACTTTATTGGATATAGTGCAAACCATGATGTATCTTACCGATCTACCACTATCGTTTTGGGGTTATGCATTAGAGATAGCTGCATTCACGTTAAATAGGGCACCATCAAAATCCGTTGAGACGACGCCTTATGAACTGTGGTTTGGCAAGAAACCAAAGTTGTCGTTTCTTAAAGTTTGAGGTTGCAATGCTTATGTGAAAAAGTTTCAACCTGATAAGCTCAAACCCAAATCGGAGAAGTGCGTCTTCATAGGATACCCAAAAGAAAAATGTTGGGTACACCTTCTATCACAGATCCGAAGGCAAATTCGTTGCTGAGAATGGATCCTTTCTAGAGAAGGAGTTTCTCTCGAAAGAAGTGAGTGGGAGGAAAGTAGAAAAATTGATAAGGTAATTGTACCTTCTCCTTTATTGGAAAGTAGATCATCACAGAAATTTGTTCCTGTGACTCCTACACCAATTAGTGAGGAAGCTAATGATGATGATCATGAAACTTCAAATCAAGTTACTACCGAATCTCGTAGGTAAACCAGAGTGAGATCCGCACCAGAGTGGTACGGTAATCCTGTTCTGGAAGTCATGTTACTAGACCATGACGAACTTGCGAACTATGAGGAAGCGATGATGAGCCCAGATTCCGCAAAATGGTTTGAGGCCATGAAATCTGAGATATGATCCATGTATAAGAACAAAAGTATGGACTTTGATGGATTTGCCCGATGATCGGCAAGCCATAGAAAATAAATGGATCTTCAAGAGGAAGACAGACGCTGATAGTAGTGTTACTATCTACAAAGCTAAAATTGTCGCAAAAAGGTTTTCGACAAGTTCAAGGTGTTGACTACGATGAGAGATTCTCACTCGTATCTATGCTTAAAGTCTGTCCGAATCATGTTAGCAATTGCCGCATTTTATGAAATCTGGCAAATGGATAAACAAAACTAAATTCCTTAATGGATTTAATAAAGAAGAGTTGTATACGATGCAACTAGAAGGTTTTTTCAAATCCGAAAGGTGCTAACAAAATGTGCAAGCTTCAGCGATCCATCTATGGACTGGTGCAAGCATCTCGGAGTTGGAATATACGCTTTGATGAGTTGATCAAAGCATATAGTTTTATACAGACTTGTGGTGAAGCCTGTATTTACAAGAAAAGTGAGTGGGAGCACTACAACATTTCTGATAACTATATGTGATTGACATATTGTTGATCGGAAATAATGTAGAATTATTCTGTAAAGCATAAAGGAGTGTTTGAAAGGAATTTTTCAAAGAAAGACTTCGGTGAAGCTGCTTACATATTGAGCTTCAAGATCTATAGAGATAGATCAAGACGTTTGATAAGTTTTTTCAATGAGTACATACCTTGACAATATTTTGAAGTAGTTCAAAATGGAGCGGTCAAAGAAAGAGTTCTTGCCTGTATTACAAGGTGTGAAGTTGAGTAAGACTCAAAGCCCGACCACGGCAGAAGATAGAAAGAGAATGAGAGTCATTCCCTATGCCTTGGCCATAGGTTCTATAAAGTATGTCATGTTGTATACCAGATCTATTGTATACCCTGCACTGATTTGGCAAGGGAGTACAATAGTGATCTAGGAGTAGATCACTGGACAGCGTTCAGAATTATCCTTAGTAAAATAAGGATATGTTTCTCGATTATGGACGTGACAAAAGGGTTCGTCGTAAACGGTTACGTCGATGCAAGTTTTTGACACTGATCCAGATGATTCTAAGTCTCAATCTGGATACATATTGAAAGTGGGAGAAATTAGCTAGAGTAGCTCCGTGCAAAGCATTGTGGACATAGAATTTTGCAAAATACATACGGATCTGAATTTGGCAGGCCCGTTGACTAAGATTCTCTCACAAGCAAAACATGATCACACCTTAGTACTCTTTGGGTGTTAATCACATAGCGATGTGAACTAGATTACCGAATCTAGTAAACCCTTTGGGTGTTGGTCACATGACGATGTGAACTATGGGTGTTAATCACATGATGATGTGAACTATCAATGTTAATCACATGGTGATGTGATCTAGATTATTGACTCTAGTGCAAGTGGGAGACTGAAGGAAATATGCCCTAGAGGCAATAATAAAGTTATTATTTATTTCCTTATAATCATGATAAATGTTTATTATTCATGCTAGAATTGTATTAACCGGAAACATAATACATGTGTGAATACATAGACAAACAAAGTGTCACTAGTATGCCTCTACTTGACTAGCTCGTTAATCAAAGATGGTTATGTTTCCTGACCATGAACAATGAGTTGTTATTTGAGTAACGAGATCACATCATTAGTTGAATGATCTGATTGACATGACCCATTCCATTAGCTTAGCACCTGATCGTTTAGTATGTTGCTATTGCTTTCTTCATGACTTATACATGTTCCTATAACTATGAGATTATGCAACTCCCGTTTGCCGGAGGAACACCTTGGGTGCTACCAAACGTCACAACGTAACTGGGTGATTATAAAGGAGCATTACAGGTGTCTCCAAAAGTAGATGTTGGGTTGGCGTATTTCGAGATTAGGATTTGTCACTCCGATTGTCGGAGAGGTATCTCTGGGCCCTCTCGGTAATGCACATCACATAAGCCTTGCAAGCACTGCAACTAATATGTTAGTTGTGAGATGATGTATTACGGAACGAGTAAAGAGACTTGCCAGTAACGAGATTGAACTAGGTATTGGATACCGACGATCGAATCTCGGGCAAGTAACATACCGATGACAAAGGGAACAACGTATGTTGTTATGCGGTCTGACCGATAAAGATCTTCGTAGAATATGTAGGAGCCAATATGGGCATCCAGGTCCCGCTATTGGTTATTGACCGGAGACGTGTCTCGGTCATGTCTACATTGTTCTCGAACCCGTAGGGTCCGCACGCTTAAGGTTACGATGATAGTTATATTACGAGTTTACATGTTTTGATGTACCGAAGGAGTTCGGAGTCCCGGATGAGATTGGGGACATGACGAGGAGTCTCGAAATGGTCGAGACGTAAAGATTCATATATTGGATGATATGGTTAGGCCAAGGGGTCAAGCCCATGAGGCTTTAGATCGGTGCAAAAGGAGTTTTGCGGAGTCCAGGGGGCCAAACGCCGGAGACCCTGGCGTCTGGCCCTGGGCCAGACGCCGAGGCCCATGGCGTCTGGGCCAGACGCCAAGGTTTGTGGCGTTTGGTCCTGGAGTCCGAGTGGGACTCTTGCCTTTCGGAAAAAACCAACTTTGAGGAGGCTTTTGCTCCAAGTTTCGACCCCGGGGCTCAACATATAAATAGAGGGGCAGGGCTAGCACCAAAGACACAACAATTGATCCCTTGGATCTCTTAGCCGTGTGCGGTGCCCCCCTCCACCATAGTCCACCTCGATAATATCGTAGCGGTGCTTAGGCGAAGCCCTGCGACGGTAGAACATCAAGATCGTCACCACGCCGTCGTGCTGACGGAACTCTCCCTCGACACTCGGCTGGATCGGAGTTCGAGGGACGTCATCGAGCTGAACGTGTGCTAGAACTCGGAGGTGCCGTAGTTTCGGTGCTTGATCGGTCGGGCCGTGAAGACGTACGACTACATCAACCGCGTTGTGCTAACGCTTCCGCTTACGGTCTACAAGGGTATGTAGACAACACTCTCCCCTCTCATTGCTATACATCACCATGATCTTGCGTGTGCGTAGGAAATTTTTGAAATTACTACGAAACCCAACACTGATGATCTCGGCAAGTGGGATCGTGTAGACCACAGTGATTGGATGCTCTTGAAAGTAAGGCTTCAATTTCTTGGCGGCAAAGTGCATGCCATAACACATCTTCTGGTAGTGGGGGTAGTTCTGCTTGGAGGCCGACAGTACTTCGCTCAGGTAATATACCGGTCTCTGGACAGGTAATGCCTTGCCCTCCTCCTTGCGTTCCACTACAATGACTGTGCTGACTACCCGGCTGGTGGCGGCGATGTACAGGAGCATTGGTTCCTTAGGAGTTGGAGCCGCCAGAACGGGTGGAGTAGTCAGCATCTTCTTCAACTGGAGAAAAGCTTCGTCCGCCTTGTGGTTCCACTTGAAAAAAGTGGTCTTCTTCATGAGCTGGTATAAGGGGAGAGCTTTCTCGCCCAGCCGACTGATGAATCGGCTGATGGACGCCAAGCAGCCAATAAACTTTTGCACGTCCAGCAGTCGGATGGGTACCTCCATCCTCTCAATGGCCTTGATCTTTATAGGGTTGCACTCTATGCCACATTCAGAGACTAGGAAGCTAAGGAGTTGGCCGGCTGGTACTCCGAAGATGCACTTCTCAGGGTTGAGCTTGATCTGGAATCGTCGCAGGTTCTCAAAGGTATCCTTGAGGTCTTCCAGCAGTGTTCCATGCTTTTCCGTCTTCACCACCACATCGTCCATGTAGACGTGGGAGTTTCTGCCGAGTTGCTTGAGGAGGCACTTCTGCATGCAACGCTGAAAGGTGGCGCCGGCATTCCTCAAGCCGAACGTCATGGTGAGGTAGCAGAAGGCTCTAAATGGCGTGATGAAGGCGGTCTTTAGTCTGTCAGCCGGGTTCATCTTGATCTGGTGATATCCTGAATATGCATCCAAAAAGCTCAACAGCTCGCATCCGGCTGTGGAGTCTATCACCTTATCATTTCTTGGTAGAGCAAACGGGTCCTTGGGGCAGGCCTTGTTGAGGCTTGTGTAGTCAATACACATTCGCCACTGCTTGTTCTTCTTTAGTACCAGGACCGGGTTGGCTAGCCACTCTGGAAAGAATACTTCCATAATGAAGTCGGCTGCTAGGAGTCGGGCTATCTCTTCTTCGACATCTCTTCTCTTTTCTTCTGACAGGCGGCGCAAGGGCTGCCTGACCGGCTTTGCATCAGATCGGACATGTTACTTGTGCTCGGCGAATTCCGTCGGTACACCTGGCATGTATTTGGGGGACCATGAGAAGATGTCCCGATTCTCATGGAGGAAATCGACGAGCTCGCCTTCCTATTTGTTGTCGAGGTTTGCGCCTACGACAGCGTACCTCTCTGGGTGCTCTGGATCCAAGGGTATCTTCTTTGTCTCCTTGGCCGTCTTGTACGAACCCTCAGCCTCCGACTCCTTTGAGTTAGGCGACACCTCTAGCTGCTTGCCGGCCATCGCCACAACCCGGTCAAGGAGCCGCTTCTCGGCCGCGATCACCAGGGACTCGGCCAGCCGACTACTCTCAGTCGCATAGGCAGAAGACTTCCAGTAGTCGCCGGCTACGGTCAGAATCCCCTTGGAACTGGGCATCTTCATTTTGAGGTAGGCGTAGTGGGGGACCGCCATGAACTTGGCCAGGGCGGGTCGGCCAAGTAATGCATGGTATGGGCTCTCGAGGTCCACCACCTCAAACCAAACTGACTCTCGGCGGAAGTGATCTTTGTCTCCAAAGAGGACGTCCATCAGGATCTTGCCGATTGGTGAGCAGGAAAGTCCAGGAACAATGCCGTGGAACACAGTCCGGCTATTCTGAAGCTGTCTTTGCTTGATTCCTAATTTCTCCATGGTGTCCTTGTACAGGATGTTGACGTTGCTGCCTCCGTCTATCAGAACTTGCGAGAAAGAAGCAGCTCATCTATGCATGGCAAAGGTGGCATCCAAGACCAAGGCATAAGAGCCCAGACTCGGCATCACCTCTGGGTGATCAGCCCTGCTCCAGCTGATAGGCTTCTCGGACCAGTGCATGAACTCTGGCGCCTTTGATGCTACTGCATTCACCTCTTGTCGCTGCAGTCGCCTGCTGCGTCGATCATCAGCCACGCTGGTAAATATCACGTAGGCTCCGTGCTCTTCGGGGTACTCGTCTTGTACTACGCCGACTGGCCTGACAGCCGGCTGCTGGGGCGGAGGCGGAGGTTGCTGCCCAGCAGGCGGGAGAGGTAGTAGGCCGTCTCCTTTGGCGATCCTGGTGAGCCAGTGGCACTTCCGGGTGGTTAGATACGACGGCTTCGCGCCGCTATGGAACTTGCAAGGACCATCGAGAGTCTGCTCGAATGAGAAAGCCGGCAACCAGTTGGGCTTGCCACCTTTCTGTCGCTTGGGTGGAGGCTGCCCATCCGGTTGCTGGTCTTCAACTGTCGCGACCTACCGGCTACTGGAAGCCGGCTGCGGGGCCTTGCGCTTGTGGTTGTTCTGCTGTTGCCGCCGACTGGCATCTCCTGCCGGAGTTCTTGGAGCCTGAGGGGCCACTTTGCCAGTTGCGCTAACTTGAATCTCCGCCTTGATGGAGGAGTCGGCCGTGGCATACTTGTCTGCTATGATCAGCAGCTCATCAAGGGTTTCTGGCTCGTCGCAGAGGAGCTTGTGCTTGAGGAGGGTGCCTTCTCTGCACCCGGCGGTGAAGTACTCGATAACCTGCACCCTGTACACGCACACGCAGGAGTTCCAAAGCTCGGCCCAACGCGTGAGGTAGTTGCGAGTCGACTCGTTGGGGCCTTGCATGAACAAGGAAAGCTGACGAGGCTTGGGAGGATGCTTGTACGTGCTTGTGAAGTTGCAGACGAATGCTTCGGTGAAGTCGACCCAGCTGTTGATGCTGCGGGGCTTCAGGCTGTTCAGCCATGTCCGGGCCGTGCCCTGGAGCATGAGCGGAACGTATTTTATGGCGACACGCTTGTTGCCGTTCGCTATGTTGACAGTCCTGGAGTAGTCAACCAGCCAGTCTTCCGGCTTCACGGAGCTAGTGTACTGGGGCGTATCTCTTGGGAGCGTGAACCCTTTGGGAAAGGACTCGTCTCGTATGCGGGGCCCAAAACAAGGCGGACCCAACTCGTCTTCTTCTTCCAGCGCCAGGGATCGGTGAAGTCAGTCGATCTGGTGGTGGGCGTCATTTTCTCCGACTCCCTCTCGGCGGCCAAGGTGGTCGCCGAGAGTCGGATGGTCAACAGGCGGCAGGGAGACTGGCCTTTCCTTGCGAGGAGGAGGAGGAGGACAGTCGTCCCGTCGTTCCACTGCTCTTGGGCGGCCGTCTTGGTCGCGCTCTATGGTAATGTGAGTCCGACTGTGGCTAACAGCCGGATCCTTGTCTTTCCTTCCTCGGGCGCCGCCAGTCGGCGTCCGAGACGTCGCGCCTTGATCTCGGTGAAGGTCGTCGTTTTGCCGCTGCGGTGCCTCCGTGCGGTAGCCGGCCTCGTTCGGCGCGGCAGCCGCATCAAGGAGCCGCTGGACTCGCTCCATCATCAGGCGGCGCTCTTCGCCCTCAAAGTTGTCCAGCTCGTCCGCCGCCGCCTGGGCGGCTCGAATGTTCTCCGCAAGCGTGGCATACTAGGGCGACTTGCCCCGAACAGGTTGGCGATGGCCATGCCGCACTGCTGGACCGCGCCAAGGCGGCTGGGCCCAGCTGGGGCGCGATCCATCTCATGCTGGTAGGCTTCCAACAAGTGTCTCATGCTAGTCGGCTTCTTCGCGCCTTCGACGAGCTGAAGGCGGCGCGCCTCCAGCGTCTCCGCGTCAGCGTCTTCCGGAATGGGCGCAGTCAGGTCTTGTAGTGCCACGCCAAGGGGGTCATGCGCTCCTTCGCCGGGAGGTTCGTCATGACCGATGACGAGCACCTCGGTGACGGTGCTTTCGTCGCTCTCCGCGCGAGGGAGAGGCTCGTCGTAGACCACCACGTTGGTGGGGAACACGTCGAGCGACGCGGTGTCGGAGTCGACCAGCATCTGGTCGGTGGAGCCTACAGACTCCAGGTCCACGGCAGGCTCGTCGGCGACGTGGATTTGGTCGAGGAAGCCCACGAGGAGGCTCTTGGGGCCGCCCGTGCCTACGTTGGATGCAGGTTCGTCAGAGAGGCGAACCTCGCTGACAAGATCGGCGAGGCAGCTCGCTGCGCACATGATCTCAATGCCGTGCAGCACGTCAGCGCAAACTCCGTCTGGTGTGCCGGGCTGGCTGCGCTCGCTAGGGAGGAAAAGGGTTCCCGTCCAGAGCAGGTCTTCAGACGACGGTGCACCAGGCCCCACAGTGGGCGCCAAATGTCGGGGGTTGGGTGCGACATATGCCAAAGGATGACTTATCATGGTGGGGGCGAGTAGAACGTCGCCGGTGCCTAGAAACAGGATAAGGCGAAGACACGCACACCGGCGAATCTTACCCAGCTTCAGGGCTCTCCAGGGAGATAATACCCCTACTTCTGCTCTACAGGGTCTCCACATGATCACTATGGCAAAGTGTTTACACGGTTGCTCCTTGAGTTGTTTCCTGGAGGTAGGAGAAGGCAAGGCTAGCTCTCTCCTTCCTATATGATCTGGTCTAGTGCTAATGGATTCCAACCCTTTGCATGGATGCCCTGGGGGGTTTATATAGGCCTACCCCCCAGGGGTACAATGGTAATCCGGCTGGGCACGGGCCCAGCCATCTGTCTCTCTAGCCGCCGTCTTATCCGCCGACTCCTAGGGCCCGCTGACTGGTAGGCCCCGCTGACTGGCTTGGTGTGAAGCCGACAGGCCGCGTACACCGCGGGCGGGTCTTGCCGGCTGCACATTACTGTAGTCGTGCCTCTAATGACGCGGACTCAGTCATGAGGTCATGGCGACAGCCCCTACGTCTGGCGGGCGATCACTGTGGCCACTACTTGTCGTGTCTAATTAATGGCGCATGGGGCCGGTGGGAGGGGCCGGCCGACTTCTGGTGGCCGACTCCCATCCGGGCCGACTGGTGGGGCTTTCACCGTCTTTCGTACGCCCGCCGATTGGTGGGACCCATCATCCCTGGGTCGTACCAGCAGGCCATCGTGGGCACAGGGCTCCGCCCCCTAGGGCTGATGTCAGGGACGGCATGGCAACAGTGTCTCACCGCGCGGAGATCTCTGCAGGTGCGGCGTACTATAGCCACGCCTGCCCTTGGAAAAAGGGGTGGGAGTGGACCTTACTGTGGCCACTCCCAGTCCCGTCCCTCTTTATGAGGGCATGGGGTTGTTGGCATCGCGGGCCGACTCCCCAAGGCCGGCTTCTCTGGAGGTCGCCAGTCAGGAGTCGGCTCATCCTGAAGTCGTCCCTGGGACTCGGCCGCGAGTGGGCAGCCGGCCGCCTCGCCGCCGACTCTCAGAAGGCGGATCTTCGTCCCGAGGTCTCGAGGGGCGCAGTCTGCCTCAACATCTTGAAAGGTTCTGGGCCTGGGTTAGCCTACCCGTGGCCCATTACTCTGACAAAGCACCAGCAAAGTCCTTGAAAAACATGGTGGTGCCGGAGAAATCAGAGAGCACCCCACTTATATTGGTTGTACAACCAGTGACACAAAACGTAGGACCGACTCTAGCAGATTGTACCCATATGTCGGAGTAAGTGACCACGGGTAGCCTAGCCGGCTCCCCCTGGCCTTTCTGCAAAAATTACGAGCCGATTCGGCTCTCAAGAACCCAAGACATAGGACCGCCTTCCCCTGGCCGGCTGTCTCCCATGCCGGCTATTGGAAGGCGGCCCGACTTCAGCCCTCATGAAGAAGGCCGCGGGAGGGCCGGCTCCGAGGAGCCGGCTGCGAGAAGGCCGACTCCAAGGAGCCGGCTCCCATAAAGCGGTCAAGACCGTACCCTCGAAGTCTGCATCCACATAACGGCGATGTGACGAGGCATGGCTACAGTGAAGCCTGCCACCCCCGGATCCCGGAGCGCGCCTGGCACAGTGCGCCGTACCGGTGGCCATGACCCGTCCGGCGCAGCACTGTTGCCACGTTGACCCTGATGTCATCCACGACGGGCTACCACTATGGCCCATGGGCGGTGGCCCCTTCGGGCAGAGAGACACCCGAAGGCGGCCTGGCCTCCCCCAGTCGGCCCAAGACGGAGCCGGCTCTCTCCAGCCAGCTTGCCACCCCCTCGAAGGAGACGCCCAATTAAGGAGACAAGAGGTGAGGCTACAGTGGTTACTCGTCGGACGGCAGCACTATAGCCATGCTTACCTCGGCGAAGCCCTCGTCACCAAGATTAAGCAACAGTAACCAGCCACCGACAAGGCCCTGGACAGTGGGGCCTGCCTGTCGACCAAGGCGCCGGTAGCTGGTGGGACCCACCAGCCGGCGGGCCCCAGCAGCCGACGCAGAAGCCGGAGAGCGAAGACACAGACGGCTGGGCCCCACGCCCAGCCGGATTACCATTGTACCCCCGGGGGGTAGGCCTATATAAACTCCCCGGGACACCCATGCAAAAGGGGGATCCCTGCTAGTTTTAGACACCACGTAGGGAGGAGAAGAGAGCAAGCGGAGCCCTTCTTCATCCTCTCGCCAAACAGCTCAAGGAGCATCCTGTAGCTACTTGTTCATCTAGTGACCATGCGGAGACCACGCAGAGCAGCAGTAGGGGTGTTATCTCCACGGAGAGTCCCGAAGCTGGGTAAGATTCGCCGGCATGCATGTCTTCACCTCATCCCGTTTCCAGGCACCGCCGATGTTTTACTGGCTCCCACAATGATAAGCCACCCGTTGGCATATGTCGCACCTACCACCCGACATTTGGCGCCCACCGTGGGGCCAGGTGCACTGTCGTCCGGAGACCTGTTCTAGACGGGAACCCTCTTCCTCCCCCATGAGCGTAGCCAGCCCGACACGCCCGATGGCGCTTGCCACGACGCGATGCAAGGCATCACCAATGCCTGCGCAGCGAGTAGCCTCGTTGATCTCCTCGACAAGACCCTCATCTCCGACGAGCTCGCCTCCGACGCGGGCACCGACCACCTCGTCAACCTCCTCGGCCGGCTCTATGTCTCCGGCGAGCCTGCTGTGGACTTGGAGTCGGTTGGCTCCACCGATCTGATGCTTGTCGACTCCGACACGGCCTCATTCGACACCTTCCCCACCAACGTCACGATCTACAATGACCCGCTTCCCCGAGCCGATGGCTGTGACGCTGTCACCACCGAGGTGATGGTCATCGGCCACGACGGCGCTGCTGATGAGAGCGCCCACGACGCCCCGCACGCGGCGGTCCACGACTTGTCCATCCCCCTCACGGCCGATGCCGACGCTGAAGCACTGGAGGCTCGCCGCCTCGCCCTCCTCACGGAGGGCCGGAAGTTGGCTTCCATGAGACGCCTCGCTGAGGCCCACAGACGCGAGGCCGACCGCGCCGCCTTTGGCACACCGCCCCCAGGTGGACCCAGCCGGGTCGGCATTGTCAGACAGCGCGGCGCTGTCGTTGCCGACACGTTAGGAGTCGACCGCCCAGTCTACGCCACTCCACTCGAGAACCTGCGCACCGCCCAGGCGGCCGTAGACGAGCTAGACGGACTGGGGGCCGAAGAACTCCCCCACATGAGCCGACGCATCCAGCAGCTGATCGATGCAGCCGTGCAGCGGCATGAAGCCGACGCCCGTGCGGAAAGCCCTCCCCCGCGCCGAGATCACGGCGCGACGTCCCGGACGCCGACTACGGGTAGAGACCGCGCGTGGCGCGAGAAAGAGCCGGCTGCCAGCCGAAGCCAAACCCGAAACTCCATCGAGCGAGACACAGAAGGCCACCCTCGGGCCGTGGAGTGGCGGGGCAACCTGCCTCCGCCTCGGCCCCGTGGAGAGAGATATCCCACCCCTCCGCCTGTGGAGCATCCGACTCTCAGCGGCCGACTAGGTCGCCGTGAAGGAGTCGGCGAAAACGACGCCCGCCATCGGATCGACCGCCTGGCGCGATCCCTGGCGCTGGAAGAAGAAGACGATGTCGGTCCGCCTTGCTTCGGCCCCCGCATCCGCGACGAGCCCTTCCCCAAAGGGTTCTCGCTCCCAAGAGACACGCCCAAGTACAACGGCTCCGTGAAGCCGGAAGATTGGTTGATCGACTACTCCACGGTGGTTAGAATAGCCAACGACAATCGGCGCGTTGCCGTGAAGTACGTGCCCCTCATGCTGCAAGGCACGGCGCGGACCTGGCTCAACAGCCTCAAACCACACAGCATCAACAGCTGGCTAGATTTCACAGAAGCTTTCGTCCGCAACTTCACTAGCACCTACAAGCGGGCTCCCAAGCCCAGACAGCTCTCCTTGTGCGTACAAGGCCCCGCCGAGTCAACTCGCGACTACCTCACGCGTTGGGCCGAGCTCCGCAACTCTTGCGAAGGGGTGCACGAGGTGCAAGCCATAGAATACTTCACAGCCGGGTGCCGAGAAGGCACCCTCCTCAAGCACAAGCTTCTCTGCGACGAGCCGACTACCCTCGACGAGCTTCTGGACATAGCGGACAAGTACGCCACTGTCGACTCCTCAATGAAGACCGAGCTCCGGGTAGACGCGTCCGGAAAAGTACTCAACCCGGCGCCCAAGACGCCGGCTGGGGATTCCGACCGACGCCCACAATCTGCAAGGGCCCCGCGCCGCCTCGCGCCAGTCGGCAGGTGGCCACAGTCGAAGACATGCCGCCCGAGGGGCGGCCCGCGCCCAAGAAACCCAAAGGCGGCAGGCCGGCTTGGCAGCCGGCCTTCTCCTACGAGCAAACTCTTGACACCCCGTGCAAATTCCACAGCGGCGCGAAGCCGTCCAACCACACAACCTGGAAGTGCCATTGGCTCATCCGAATCTCCAAAGGCGAAGGGCTCGCGCCGCCTCCGCCTGCCAGCCCGAGGCCTCCGGTTGCGCCGCCGCCGGCTGCTCGGCCCGCAGTCGGAGCTGTGCATGATGAGTTCCCCGACGAGCATGCCGCCTATATCGTCTTTACAAGCCAGCCCGAAGACCGGCGCAGCAAACGCCGAGAGAACCAGGAAGTCAACATGGTTGCTTCCAACCCCGCCGAGCACATGCACTGGTCAGAAAAACCTATCAGCTGGAGCCGGGCCGACCACCCAAAGGTGATGCCATCTCCGGGCTCTTATGCGCTGGTTCTGGATGCAACCCTTGCAACAGACAAACGCGCCGCCCGCTTCTCCCGTGTGTTGATAGACGGCGGGAGCAGCATCAACATCTTGTACCGCGACACCCTGGAGAAGCTGAACGTCAAGACAAAGCAACTCATGCCTACTCGGACAGTGTTCCATGGCATCGTACCCGCGCCTGTCCTGTGCCCCCATTGGCAAGATCAAGATTGATGTACTTTTTGGGGACAAGGAGCATTTCCGCCGGGAAGCGATCTGGTTTGAAGTGGTGGACCTGGAGAGCCCTTACCATGCATTGCTTGGCCGACCTGCCTTGGCCAAATTCATGGCAGTTCCCCACTATGCATACCTCAAGATGAAGATACCAAGCACCAAAGGCGTCATCACCGTAGCCGGCAATTACAAGGAGTCCTCTGATTGCACAGTAGCCAGCAGCCGGCTGGCCGAGTCCCTTGTGATTGTCGAAGAAAAGAAGATGTTGGACCGAGTCATGGCCATAGCCGGCAAGCAGTCGGCCTTGTCCCCCGATCCCAAGGAGCACGATGCTCAAGGATCTTTCCAGCCAGCCAAGGAGACAAAGAAGATACCCCTTGACCCCGAGCACCCAGAGAGGTTTGCCGTCATCGGGGCAAACCTAAACAGCAAATAGGAAGGCGAGCTCGCCGATTTCCTCCGTGAGAATCGGGACGTCTTTGCGTGGTCCCCCAAGGACATGCTGGGCATTCCGAAGGAATTTGCCGAGCACAAACTACACGTCCGAGAAGACGCAAAGCCAGTCAAACAACCCCTCCGCCGACTGTCGGAGGAGAAACGCAGGATTGTGGGAGAGGAGATAGCCCGGCTTCTGGCAGCCGGCTTCATTATGGAAGTTTTCTTTCCAGAGTGGCTCGCCAACCCGGTCCTCGTGCTAAAGAAAAACAACATGTGGCGCATGTGTATAGACTACACGGGCCTCAACAAGGCCTGCCCCAAAGATCCCTTTGCCCTACCAAGGATTAACCAAGTGATAGACTCCACGGCAGGATGCGAGCCGTTGAGTTTCTTGGATGCTTACTCAGGGTATCACCAAATAAAGTTAAATCCGGTAGACCGCCTGAAGACCGCCTTCATCACGCCATTTGGAGCCTTTTGCTACCTGACTATGACATTCGGCTTGAGAAATGCCGGTGCCACTTTTCAGCGTTGCATGCAGAAGTGCCTCCTCAAGCAACTCGGCAGAAATGCCCACGTCTACGTAGACAACATTGTGGTGAAGACGGAGAAGCGCGGCACCTTGCTGGAAGACCTCAAGGAAACATTTGAGAACCTACTCCGGTTCCAAATAAAGCTTAACCCCGAGAAATGCGTGTTCGGAGTACCAGCCGGCCAGCTCCTAGGCTTCCTGGTCTCCGAACGCGGCATCGAATGCAACCCAGTAAAGATCAAGGCCATTGAGAGAATGGCGATTCCCACCAAGCTTCGAGACATCCAGAAGTTCACCGGATGCTTGGCCTCCCTAAACCGCTTCATCAGCCGGCTCGGAGAGAAAGCTCTCCCCCTCTACCGCCTCATGAAGAAGACCACTCACTTCGAGTGGAATGACCAAGCTGACCAAGCTTTCCACGAGCTGAAGAAGATGCTGGCCACACCGCCAGTCCTGGCGGCGCCGACTAAGAAAGTGCCCATGCTCCTCTACATTGCCGCAACCAGCCGGGTGGTCAGCACCGTCATCGTAGTCCAACGCCCAGAAGAAGGCCGAGCCCAGCCGGTCCAGAGGCCGGTGTACTATTTGAGCGAGGTGCTGTCTACCTCGAAGCAGAACTACCCGCACTACCAGAAGATGTGCTACGACGTGTACTTCGCCGCCAAGAAGCTGAAGCCCTACTTCCAAGAGCATTCCATCACGGTTGTATGCACCGCCCCGCTGGCCGAGATCATAGGCAGCCGGGATGCATCCAGCCGGGTGGTGAAATGGGCCATCGAGCTGGCCCCTTACGCAATCTTCTACCAGCCTCGCACCGCCATCAAATCCCAAGCATTGGCCGACTTCCTCGTCGACTGGGCCGAGACCCAGTACCTGCCGCCGGCTCCCGACTCCACTCATTGGCGCATGCACTTCAATGGGTCCAAGATGCGCACCAGCTTGGGAGCTGGCATCGTCCTCACCTCTCCCAAAGGCGACAAGCTCAGATACACGCTGCAAATCCACTTTGCCGCCTCCAACAATGTAGCCGAGTACGAGGCGCTCATACACGGGCTCCGGCTTGGTTCCCCGAGCCGGATCCTATGTTATGGCGATTCGGACTTGGTGGTCCAGCAATCATCCGGCGACTGGGACGCGAAGGACACAAATATGGCAAGCTACCACTTCCTCGTTCAGCAGATCAGTGGGTATTTTGAAGGATGCGAGTTCCTCCACGTACCGCGAGCCGACAACGAGCCAGCTGATGCTCTGGCTCGAATAGGCTCCACCCGGCAAGCAATACCAACCGGCGTCTCTCTACAACGCCTCCTCAAGCCGTCTATCAAGCCGTCTCCAGAGTCCGATTCCATCTTCGTGCCGCCTGACCCCGACGCGGCTGGGTCTGGCTCGAAGAACCAAGCAGGTGGCCCGGGGACTTCGATAGTCGGCCAAGGGGTATCAGCAGGCGGCTTGGGGACTTCCGTAGTTACGCCTGACCCGGGGACTGCCTCACCCGGCTCGGGGACTGCGGTAGTCGGCCCAGAGACTACACCAACACAATAGGCAGCGGCCGACTCCAGCATTTCACCGCCCAGCCCGCCCGCCCTGGTCGCAGTAGCCGTTTTGGCAATAGAAGAAGTCGCAGCTCCGTCATGGGCTCAATCCATCCTCAACTTCCTAATAAACCAAGATCTGCCGGCTGGCGAAGTAGAGGCAAGACAAGTCCAACGCCGAGCCGGAGCATACACAATCGTCAACAGAGAGCTCGTCAAGCGCAGTGTCACTGGAGTCCTCCAGCGATGCGTCGAGCAAGAGAAGGGCATTGCAATCCTCAGAGACATCCACCAAGGAGAATGCGGCCACCATGCGGCCTCAAGATCACTCGTCGCCAAAGCCTTCCGCCATGGTTTCTTTTGGCCTACTGCTTTGGATGACGCCAAGGAGTTAGTTAAACATTGCAAAGGGTGCCAACTCTTCAGCTCCAAGCAACACATGCCGACTTCAGCACTCAAGACCATTCCCCTCACTTGGCCCTTCGCCGTTTGGGGACCGGACATGGTGGGCCCATTCAAGACGGCGCGCGGCGGCATGACACATCTGCTTGTTGCCGTGGACAAATTCACCAAATGGATTGAAGCAAAGCCGATCAAGAAGCTGAATGGGCTGACTGTCGTCACATTTATCGCAGATATAACAACTCGGTACAGCATGCTACACAGCATCATCACCGACACTGGCACAAATTTCGCCAAGGGAGCATTGGCACGTTTCTGTGCGACGCAAGGCATCCGGTTGGATCTAGCATCCGTCGCCCACACGCAGTCAAACGGCCAGGTCGAGCGAGCCAATGGCCTCATCCTTTCCGGCATCAAGCCCCGACTGATCGTACCACTTGAGCATTCAGCCGGCTGTTGGCTCGATGAGCTGCCGGCTGTCTTCTGGAGTCTGCGCACTACACCAAACAAGTCAACCGGCTTCACACCTTTCTTCCTCGTGTATGATGCCGAGGCGGTCATCCCAACTGACATCGAGTTTGACTCGCCTCGAGTAACCATGTACACGGAAGCGGAGGCCAAGGAAGCAAGAGAAGACAGCGTCGACCTGCTGGAAGAAGGCCGGCTGTTAGCCCTCAGCCGGTCCGCCATCTACCAGCAAGGCCTGTGCCGCTACCACAGCCGGAAGGTCAAGCCAAGATCCTTCCAAGAGGGCGATCTTGTGCTCCGGCTGATCCAGCGAATAGCCGGCCAGCACAAGCTCTCGGCCCATTGGTAGGGCCCCTTCGTCATCAGCAGAGCCTTAGGCAACGACTCCTACTACCTAATTGACGCGCAGAAGCCGAAGGCACAAAAGAGAGACGACTCCGGCAAGGAGTCGGAACGACCATGGAACGCCAACCTCCTCTGAAGGTTTTACAGCTGAAATGCAGTATGTATCACGCTAACTTTTGTACTAAGTACAAGACAATAGGGCCCCCGAGGAGAGCTCGGGGACTGCCATCTTTCGTCTATAAATGAAAAGTATCATGCTTATGGCCTTGTCATTGCATTCACTTTTTTCCGTCCGGCACCGGGTTCGACTAGTCGGCCCGGGGACTGGCCGCCTGGAGTTATATTAGAAGTCCTACCCACAGTCAGACAAGTAGTGTGCCGGCTCCCAAGCCTTCTCTTGCCAAAAGTCGCAGTTCGAAGAACCGGCTGTCTGGCGGGCAAGAGTTAAGGGCAGGAACGGGTGCCCACACGAAAAACGGCTAGGGACTAACGGACTAATATAACAAAAGCCGGTTTTTCTCCCACCGCCGACCAGCTACCAGAGTAGCCGGTCGACCGGCTTCCATTCACCTCGCTCCAATCTAAGAAAGCTCGAGTACTTGCCTTCCCAGAAGGGGAAGGCGGCAAAGGAAACAGCCTAAGAATAAAAAGCATACGTGAATGGAAACCAAACATGCACAAGTTAATATTTACATAAAAGACCTTCAAAAGGCCAGCATTCAACATAGTTTGGATACACCCCCAGTGGGTGGAACTGCGGAAGCTTAACAAAATTGTTCAGAAGGCAACAAGCAGGAAAAAATAAGGACGGCAGATTAAGCCGGCGGAGCGACTGACGAGCCGGGCAGGTCGGTGGAGACGGCAGTGCCGGCTGGAGGAGTGGCCGGCTGGCGAACCTCGGCATGATCACCGCCTCCCGCAGAAGGCGCGCTTGCACACGCCTCGTTGCTGGAGGCACGGTCAGGCTGAGGTTGGCTGGCTGTTCCACCGGCCTGCTCGACGTCTTCGCTTTCCTCTCCTTCGTCGTCTCCGCCTTCGGCGCTGGAGGCGATCTCTTCTGCCGAGTCTTCACCCGCCGCTGGGTCCAGCCCAAACCACTCCTCCGGCTGGGCAACGCCGTCATCATTAATCTCGGGAGCGAAGACGCTGATGTCAGTACACTCGGCGATTGTCGATGCGCGCTGAGCGATAGTCGGCCGCACCTCCGCTAGCTCTTCGTCGGCCTCCAGCCGCCAGGTGTGCAGCTGGTCCAGGTTCAGCCCCGGATACAAAGCTCGGACGAACTCCAGCGCCCGCCCAGCTCCAAGTCGGGCCGCCGACGCCTTCCAGGCCTTGAAGCGGCCAACCGCAACCTCCAGCCAGTCGGCAGTCTGACTTGGGGTGCGGGGAATCGTCTCGCTTGGCCAAAGGGCGGCCAACACCTGCGCTCCGGCGCGCTGGAGGCGGCAGAGCATACGATGAGCCGGCTGCAGCCGCACTTGGACCGCCAAGAGTTGCTCTTGGAGTGACCGACTCGCGTCCGGCGCAACTTCAGCCCCCGCCTGCCGGCGCGCTTTGCGATGGGCCTCGATGGTTTGGGCGGTGAAGACGGAGTAGCCAGGAAAGTAGTCTGCACAGAGAATAAAAAGCAGCTCAAGTCAGAACACAAGTCAGGCGGCAAGGGGCAGGCAAGGAGCGAGGAAAGCGGCTTACCGTCGATCAAATCCTCAATACGGCCGAAGCCTTCATTCAGTGCTTGCCTGGTCTCAGCCCAGCCCGCCGCTTCAGTCTCGAACTCGGCCTTCAGGGCGGCTTCGTTATCCTGCGCCTTCTTCAGAGCCCTCTTGTGGCTCTCCTCCTGGTCAACCAGTTTCTTGGCCAGGCAGTCACGCTCCAGGACCAAGGCGTCGTACTCGGTTTCCTTGGCGCGATGGGCGGCCTATGCCTCGCTGAGCTGCCCCCTCAAGTCGGCATTGGCTTCTGCGAACACGTAAGACAAAAGAAAAACCAGTAAGGTGAAGTCGTCAGGAAAGATCCGACCTGACTGCTCAGCAGTCGGCCCGAATCTCGGGGACTACACCCAGTGGGTGCACTGACGCGCCCCCACAGGAGATGAACGAAACCAAGTACGTACTCCGGCTGCTGATCAGGTCTTTGGTTCTCCGACCCAGCTCCTGAGCCTAGGAGTTGAAGGCGGCATCACAGAGGTTATGATACTCCTGGAAGATTAGACAGGAGGCGAGAATAAGGTAGTCGTCAAGGAAGATCCGACCTGACTGCTTAGCAGTAGGCCCGAATCTCGGGGACTACACCCAGTGGGTGCGCTGACGCGCCCCACGGTAGAAATCAAGAGAGCAAAACAACCAAAAATAGAAGACTCACCTGGATGACGGCCCGTGTCACAAGGAACTCCTGGGTGTATTGCTGCAGTGAGGCGGCTTGGGCCAGAAGCCGGTTCCGAATCTCTTGGGCCGCCACATTGAGCTCGCCCGTCCCGCCGCTAGGAGTCCACTCAGACGTGCCGGTGCTGGCCGCCTCCAAGGCCTCCGCCGTCTGGCCGGCACCCGTAGCTCGGTGCGGCTCCGGCACAGCGGTGCATCCCCCTGCGCGCCAGTGCATTGCTGGCTGCACCTCGAGGCCGGCTCCTGCTTCCGACTCACCCCCAGCCGGCTGCTCTGGCGCCGCAGCCGACTAGCCGCCTTGGCCCGCTCCGGTTGGCGCTGCCGGCGGCGCCCTCTCCACGAAGATCACGGAGTCCTCCCTCCGCTTCATCACCGGCGGTTCTTGGTCGACCTCCTCCAGCGGAGGCACGGGAATATTGGGGGCCACGGCGCGGAGGGGAATGGCTAGCAGCGGAGGCTGGTTGTGCGAAGCCTCCGCCTCCGTCTCCGCAGCTACCGCCTCCACCCGGGCCTTGGCTACTGCATCGGCATGCTCCTTCGTCGCCTGGGCGGCCCTTCGCTCCGCCGCCTCCCGCTCCTCCCGCGCCTCTCGTGCGTTCCGCTCCGTGGCCTCCCTGAGGTCGGCGCGGGGATCCACGCGGCGGGAGCCTGAAGACCCTCCAGTCGGCCCGACTACGGAGCCGCCCAGACCCTGTTCAAGGGAAAGCGGCGCCCTGTCCGGTGAGCAAAGAAAGGTTTAGAAGAGTTTTCAATCGAAAATAAGAACAACAAAAAATATGTATCCAAGCATTCGACGACTTACGTTGAGATCGCCTGCGGCTGCTTCACCGCCTTGCGGAAGCGGGCCGCCTTCGCGGCCGCCTCATCTCGCTTGGTCACCGCTATGGAAGCCTTGGACTTCTTCGGTCGGCTGCCGAAGAGGATCGACACGGCCCGGCGCTTCTGGGCGCCGCCGCCAGCAGCCGGCACGGCGGACGAGCTCACGCCTTGATGATCAGGCGCCGGCTGGCGGCGCGGGGCAACTTCGACCTTGGCATCATCCGGCCAGTCCTCGAAGCCGGCCGTGAGCCCCGCGCCTCCGGCCTCGTCGCCTTCCCCCACGATGGCGTCTTCCATGGCGGCCGCTCCCAGGTCCGGATCATCGGTGTCGTCCACCGTGCGGTCGGGGAGGAGCTGGCGCTCTACCCCCGCGCCCCGGCTGTCGGCGGGAGAAGAGGGTTCTGCAAAAGGCAAACCAATTGATCAAAGAGTCGGCTATCATGAGGCCGGCTACCAAAGGAAGAAAAGAAGAAAAAACTTACGACGGGCGGAGGGTTGGCGTGAGAGTATGGCCCCTTGCCGTACCGCCAATCCTCGGCGAGCTTGCAGTTGGAGATATAGTTCACCATGTAGGAGACCTCCGCATGAGGCATCTCCCTGGTGCTCAACCGGCTTGGGTCGAAGTGGCCGCTCATCTGACAAACCATGTGAGGCCGGCTTTGGAGGGGAAGAACTCGGCACTCCACGAAGGCGGCTACCAAGTCGGCTCCAGTCAGGCCCTCCGACTGGATCATCACCCGAAGCCGGGAGACGGCTGCGTTCCCAGCCTAAGACAACGACCTGGCCCGGTAGGTCAACGAAGGCTTCCCAGCCGGCGGGCCGGCTTCATAAGCCGGCAAGTTGACGTAGTCGCCTTGCTGCGCGACATTCTTCACGTAAAAGTATGACTTCTGCCAGAGCTTCACCGACTGGATCAGCGGGATGGGCGGGAACGGGTTGTTCTCGCCCGACCGCCTCATGGCAATATAGGCTCCGCAGGGGGCAGGCACGCCCGGGACGATGGTGCCAAGTTTGCTCTGGAAGAATTCCGACCAGAGCTCGAGCATGGGGAGGACCCCAAGGAAGCCTTC
The DNA here is from genome assembly GCF_018294505.1 of Triticum aestivum. Taxonomy (NCBI): domain Eukaryota; kingdom Viridiplantae; phylum Streptophyta; class Magnoliopsida; order Poales; family Poaceae; genus Triticum; species Triticum aestivum. The sequence goes on along the minus strand of NC_057806.1, from coordinate 581,911,354 downwards.
GCACAGCGTGACGAAGGCCGACAGCAGCATCACCGCGTTGGGCGTGAGGTGATGCGGCTGGAGATTGTAGAATTCGAGGAAGGCTTGGAGGAACCCGCTCGCCGGAAGGCCGAAGCCGCGCAGGCAGTGCGAGCGGAAGATCACCCACTCGTCCTCCTCCGGTGCCGGCGAAATCTCCTTCTCCGGCGCTAGACGAACCCGAACGAAGTCCTCGCCGGGCAGGCGTCGCGTCTGGCGGAGGAACTTGACGTGGTCCTCATGGACGTTGGAGCCATCCCACGAGCTTGACAACGCCATGGGGCAGTGCGGCGAGATGCAAGACGATGCGGCGGCGGAGCGAAGCGACGGCGGAACGGCGCGGCAAAGAGCTGCTGCGGGGAAGAGAAGAAGAAGGAGGGGGAGAAGGGGCGGAGTGAGGGAGAGCGCGCGAGCCTCTGCCGCTCCCCCTCCTCCTCCTACTTATAGAGCGCGCGGAGGAGCCGAGGAGGCGCGGCGTGGGGGAACATGGGGATCAATTGCGCCCACTCCCCCACGTCCCGCGATTGTTGTGCCTTGATGGCAGAATAAAACCGCCGCGGGAAGGCGAGCGGTCCATGTGGGCCGCGGAAGATCCGCGCTCGGACCGAGGCCTGCGAGTGGCGGGCCCGGGCCTGCGGCGACGTCCCATCGCGCGCGTGCGTTGGCAGGATTTCCTCGCCATGTGGCCCCCGTTCCCGCCGACGAGAAACGGAGCTCTCCGAAGTCGGCGCACACAAGCAAAGCTGGCCCCTCAGGATAGGAAGCTGACCAAGCTTCTCGTCCCTTTATCAGCCTCGAAGCTCGCTCAGCTTCGGGGACTACTGTCGGAGTAAGTGACCACGGGTAGCCTAGCCGGCTCCCCCTGGCCTTTCTGCAAAAATTACGAGCCGATCCGGCTCTCAAGAACCCAAGACATGGGGCCGCCTTCCCCTGGCCGGCTGTCTCCCAGGCCGGCTATTTGAAGGCGGCCCGACTTCAGCCCTCATGAAGAAGGCTGCGGGAGGGCCGGCTCCAAGGAGCTGGCTGCGAGAAGGCCGACTCCAAGGAGCCGGCTCCCATAAAGCGGTCAAGACCGTACCCTCGAAGTCTGCATCCACATAACGGCGATGTGACGGGGCGTGGCTACAGTGAAGCCTGCCACCCCCGAATCCCGGAGCCCGCCTGGCACAGTGCGCCGTACCGGTGGCCATGACCCGTCCGGCGCAGCATTGTTGCCATGTTGACCCTGATGTCATCCATGACGGGCTACCAGTACGGCCCACGGGCGGTGGGCCCCTTCGGGCAGAGAGACACCCGAAGGCGGCCTGGCCTCCCCCAGTCGACCCAAGACGGAGCCGGCTCTCTCCAGCCGGCTTGCCACCCCCTCGAAGGAGATGCCCCATTAAGGAGACAAGACGCGGTGAGGCTACAGTGGTCACCCGCCGGACGGCAGCACTGTAGCCACGCTTACCTCGGCGAAGCCCTCGTCACCAAGATTGAGCAACCGTAACCAGCCACCGACAAGGCCCTGGACAGTGGGGCCTGCCTGTCGACCAAGGCGCCAGTAGCCGGTGGGACACACTAGCCGGCGGGCCCCAGCAGCCGGCGCAGAAGCCGGAGAGCGAAGACACAGACGGCTGGGCCCCACGCACAGCCGGATTACCATTGTACCCCGGGGGGTAGGCCTATATAAACTCCCCGGGACACCCATGCAAAAGGGGGATCCCTGCTAGTTTTAGACACCACGTAGGGAGGAGAAGAGAGCAAGCGGAGCCCTTCTTCATCCTCTCACCAAACAGCTCAAGGAGCATCGTGTAGCTACTTGTTCATCTAGTGACCATGCGGAGACCCTACAGAGCAGCAGTAGGGGTGTTATCTCCACGGAGAGCCCCGAAGCTGGGTAAGATTCGCCGACGTGCATGTCTTCGCCTCATCCCGTTTCTAGGCACCGGCGATGTTTTACTGGCTCCCACAATGATAAGCCACCCGTTGGCATATGTCGCACCTACCACCCGACACCATACTTCACTGGCCACACCACTAGCCCCACCACACAGGACCTGCACTCCAGCAAAAGGTATACCGATTTCATTTGCCATAGCACCAGCTGTTGTTGGGGAACGTAGTAATTTCAAAAAAAATTCCTACGCACACGCAAGATCATGGTGATACACAACAACGAGAGGGGAGAGTGTTGTCTCGTACCGTCGTAGACCGGAAGCCGAAGCGTTATAACAACTCGGTTGATGTAGTCGTACGTCTTTACGGCCCGACCGATCAAGCACCGAAACTACGCACCTCCGAGTTTTTGCACACGTTCAGCTCGATGACGATCCCCGGACACTGATCCAGCAAAGTGTCGGGGATGAGTTCCGTCAGCACGACGGCGTGGTGACAATCTTGATGTTCTACCGTTGTAGGGCTTCGCCTAAGCACCACTACAATATTATCCAGGATTATGGTGGAGGGGGGCACCGCACACGGCTAAGAGATCAATGATCAATTGTTGTGTCTCTAGGTGCCCCCCTTCCCCCGTATATAAAGGAGTGGAGGAGGGGGCCGGCCAAGGAGGGTGGCGCACCCAACGGGGGGAGTCCAACTCCCACCGGGAGTAGGACTCCCCCTTTTCCTATTAGGAGTAGGAGAGGGAAGGAAGAGGAAGGAGGGAGGAAGGAAAGGGGGGGCGGCCCCCCTCCCAATTCGGATTGGGCTTGGGGGGGCCCTCCCTTGCTCCTTTCCCCTCCTTTCCACTAAGGCCCAATAAGGCCCATATACCTCCCGGGGGGTTCCGATAACCTCCCCGTGATCCGGTATTGTCCCAATCTCACCCGGAACCTTTCCGATGTACAAATATAGTCGTCCAATATATCGATCTTTATGTCTCGACCATTTCGAGACTCCTCGTCGAGTCCGTGATCACATCCGCAACTCCGAACAACCTTCGGTACAACAAAATATATAAACTCATAATGAAACTGTCATCGTAACGTTAAGCGTGCGGACCCTACGAGTTCGAGAACAATGTAGACATGACCGAGACACGTCGCGGAACCTGGATGCTCATATTGGCTCCTACATATTCTACGAAGATCTTTATCGGTCAGACCGCATAACAACATACGTTGTTCCCTTTGTCATCGGTATGTTACTTGCCCAAGATTCGATCGTCGCTATCTTAATACCTAGTTCAATCTCGTTACCAGCAAGTCTCTTTACTCGTTCTGTAATACATCATCTTGCAACTAACTTATTAGTTGCATTGCTTGCAAGGCTTAAGTGATGTGCATTACCGAGAGGGCCCAGAGATACCTCTCCGACAATCGGAGCGACAAATCCTAATCTCGAAATACGCCAACCCAACATGTACCTTTGGAGACACCTGTAGAGCACCTTTATAATCACCCAGTTACGTTGTGAAATTTGGTAGCACACAAAGTGTTCCTCCAGTAAATGGGGGTTGCATAATCTCATAGTCATAGGAACATGTATAAGTCATGAAGAAAGCAATAGCAACATACTAAACGATCGGGTGCTAAGCTAATGGAATGGGTCATGTCAATCACATCATTCTCCTAATGATGTGATCCCGTTAATCAAATGACAACTCATGTCTATGGTTAGGAAACATAACCATCTTCGATTAACAAGCTAGTCAAGTAGAGGCATACTAGCGACACTTTGTTTGTCTATCTATTCACATAAGTATTACATTTCCGGTTAATACAATTCTAGCATGAATAATAAACATTTATCATGATACAAGGAAATAAATAATAACTTTATTATTGCCTCTAGGGCATATTTCCTTCAGTCTCCCACTTGCACTAGAGTCAATAATCTAGATTACAAAGTAATGATTCTAACACCCATGGAGCCTTGGTGCTGATCATGTTTTGCTCGTGGAAGAGGCTTAGTCAATGGGTCTGCTACATTCAGATTCGTATGTATCTTGCAAATCTCTATGTCTCCCACCCGGATGGAATTGAAGCGTCTCTTGATGTGCTTGGTTCTCTTGTGAAATCTGGATTCCTTTGCCAAGGCAATTGCACCAGTATTGTCACAAAAGATTTTCATTGGACCTGATACACTAGGTATGACACCTATATCGGATATGAACTCCTTCATCCAGACTCCTTCGTTTGCTGCTTCTGAAGCAGCTATGTACTCCGCTTCACATGTAGATCCCGCCATGACGCTTTGTTTAGAACTGCACCAACTGACAGCTCCACCGTTTAATGTAAATACATATCCAGTTTGCAATTTAGAATCGTCCGGTTTAGTGTCAAAGCTTGCATCAACGTAACCATTTATGATGAGCTCTTTGTCACCTCCATATACGAGAAACATATCCTTTGTCCTTTTCAGGTATTTCAGGATGTTCTTGACCGCTGTCCAGTGATCCACTCCTGGATTACTTTGGTAACTCCCTGCTAGACACATAGCAAGGCACACATCAGGTCTCGTACACAGCATTGCATAAATGATAGAGCCTATGGCTGAAGTATAGGGAACATCTTTCGTTTTCTCTCTATCTTCTGCAGTGGTCGGGCATTGAGTCTTACTCAACTTCACACCTTGTAACACAGGCAAGAATCCTTTCTTTGCTTGATCCATTTTGAACTTCTTCAAAACATTGTCAAGGTCTGTGCTTTGTGAAAGTCCAATTAAACGTCTTGATCTATCTCTATAGATCTTAATGCCCAATATGTAAGCAGCTTCACCGAGGTCTTTCATTGAAAAACTCTTATTCATGTATCCCTCTATGCTATCCAGAGATTCTATATCATTTCCGATTAGCAATATGTCATCCACATATAATATCAGAAATGCTACAGAGCTCCCACTCACTTTCTTATAAATACAGGCTTCTCCAAAAGTCTGTACAAAACCAAATGCTTTGATCACACTATCAAAGCGTTTATTCCAACTTCGAGATGATTGCACCAGTCCACAAATGGATCGCTGGAGCTCGCACACTTTGTTAGCTCCCTTTGGATCGACAAAACCTTCCGGCTACATCATATACAACTCTTCTTCCGCATTGTTTCAAATGTGAACCAAACTCGTAACTCAAATATTCTCCTCCACGATCAGATCGTAGAAACTTTATTTTCTTGTTACGATGATTTTCAAATTTACACTGAAATTCTTTGAACTTTTCAAATGTTTCAGACTTATGTCTCATTAAGTAGATATACCCATATCTGCTTAAATCATCTGTGAAGGTGAGAAAATAACGATATCCGCCACCAGCTTCAACATTCATTGGACCACATACATCTGTATGTATGATTTCCAACAAATCTGTTGCTCTCTCCATAGTACCGGAGAACGGCGTTTTAGTCAACTTGCCCATGAGGCACGGTTCGCAAGTACCAAGTGATTCATAATCAAGTGGTTCCAAAAGTCCATCAGTATGGAGTTTCTTCATGCGCTTTACACTGATATGACTAAAACGGCAGTGCCACAAATAAGTTGCACTATCATTATCAACTCTGCATCTTTTGGCTTCAACATTATGAATATGTGTATCACTACTCTCGAGATTCATCAAAAATAGACCACTCTTCAAGGGTGCATGACCATAAAAGATATTACTCATATAAATAGAACAATCATTATTCTCTGATTTAAATGAATAACCGTCTCGCATCAAACAAGATCCAGATATAATGTTCATGCTTAACGCTGGCACCAAATAACAATTATTTAGGTCTAATACTAATCCCGATGGTTGATGTAGAAGTAGCGTGCCGACCGCGATCACATCGACTTTGGAACCATTTCCCACGCGCATCGTCACCTCGTCCTTCGCCAATGTTCGCTTAATCCGTAGTCCCTGTTTCGAGTTGCAAATATTAGCAACAGAACCAGTATCAAATACTCAGGTGCTACTGCGAGCTCTAGTAAGGTACACATTAATAACATGTATATCACATATACCTTTGTTCACCTTGCCATCCTTCTTATCCGCCAAATACTTGGGGCAGTTCCGCTTCCAGTGACCAGTCTGCTTGCATTAGAAGCACTCCGTTTCAGGCTTAGGTCCAGACTTGGGTTTCTTCTCCTGAGCAGCAACTTGCTTGCTGTTCTTCTTGAAGTTCCCCTTCTTCTTCCCCTTGCCCTTTTTCTTGAAACTAGTGGTCTTGTTGACCATCAATACTTGATGCTCCTTCTTGATTTCTACCTCCGCAGCTTTTAGCATTGCGAAGAGCTCGGGAATTGTCTTATCCATCCCTTGCATATTATAGTTCATCACGAAGCTCTTGTAGCTAGGTGGAAGTGATTGGAGAATTCTGTCAATGACGCAATCATCCGGAAGTTTAACTCCCAGTTGAATCAAGTGATTATTATACCCAGACATTTTGAGTATATGCTCACTGACAGAACTGTTCTCCTCCATCTTGCAGTTATAGAACTTATTGGAGACTTCATATCTCTCAATCCGGGCGTTTGCTTGAAATATTAGCTTCAACTCCTGGAACATCTCATATGCTCCATGACGTTCAAAACGTCATTGAAGACCCGGTTCTAAGCTGTAAAGCATGGCACATTGAACTATCGAGTAGTCATCGGCTTTGCTCTGCCAGACGTTCTTAACATCGTCAGTTGCATCAGCAGCAGGACTGGCACCTAGCGGTGCTTCCAGGATGTTATTCTTCTGTGCAGCAATGAGGATAATCCTCAAGTTACGGACCCAGTCCGTATAATTGCTACCATCATCTTTCAACTTTGCTTTCTCAAGGAACGCATTAAAATTCAATGGAACAACAACACGGGCCATCTATCTACAATCAAACATAAACAAGCAAGATACTATCAGGTACTAAGTTCATGATAAATTTAAGTTCAATTAATCATATTACTTAAGAACTTCCACTTAGAAAGACATCCCTCTAATCTTCTAAGTGATCACGTGATCCAAATCAACTAAACCATAACCGATCATCACATGAAATGGAGTAGTTTTCAATGGTGAACATCACTATGTTGATCATATCTACTATATGATTCACGCTCGACCTTTCGGCCTCAGTGTTCCGAGGCCATATCTGCATATGCTAGGCTCGTCAAGTTTAACCTGAGTATTCTGCGTGTGCAAAACTGGCTTGCACCCGTTGTAGATGGATGTAGAGCTTATCACACCCGATCATCATGTGGTGTCTGGGCACGATGAACTTTGGCAACGGTGCATACTCAGGGAGAACACTTTTATCTTGAAATTTAGTGAGAGATCATCTTATATTGCTACCGTCAATCAAAGCAAGATAAGATGCATAAAAGATAAACATCACATGCAATCAATATAAGTGATATGATATGGCCATCATCATCTTGTGCTTGTGATCTCCATCTCCGAAGCATCGTCATGATCACCATCGTCACCGGCGCGACACCTTGATCTCCATCGCAGCATCATTGTCGTCACGCCAATCTTATGCTTCTACGACTATCGCTACCGCTTAGTGATAAAGTAAAGCATTACAGGGCGATTGCATTGCATACAATAAAGCGACAACCATATGGCTCCTGCCAGGTGCCGATAACTTGGTTACAAAACATGATCATCTCATACAATAAAATTTAGCATCATGCCTTGACCATATCACATCACAACATGCCCTGCAAAAACAAGTTAGACATCCTCTACTTTGTTTGTTGCAAGTTTTACGTGGCTGCTACGGGCTTAGTAAGAACCAATCTTACCTACGCATCAAAAACCACAACGATAGTTTGTCAAGTTGGTGTTGTTTTAACCTTCGCAAGGACCGGGCGTAGCCACACTCGGTTCAACTAAAGTTGGAGAAACTAACACCCGCCAGCCACCTGTGTGCAAAGCACGTCGATAGAACCAGTCTCACATAAGCGTACGCGTAATGTCGGTCCGGGCCGCTTCATACAACAATACCGCCGAACCAAAGTATGACATGCTGGTAAGCAGTATGACTTATATCGCCCACAACTCACTTGTGTTCTACTCGTGCATATAACATCAACATGTAAAACCTAGGCTCGGATGCCACTGTTGGGGAACGTAGTAATATCAAAAAAATCCTACGCACATGCAAGATCATGGTGATGCACAACAATGAGAGGGGATAGTGTTGTCTACGTACCCTCATAGACCGGAAGAGGAAGCATTATAACAACGCGGTTGATGTAGTCGTACGTCATTACGACCCGACCGATCAAGCACCGAAACTACGGCACCTCCGAGTTTTTGCACACGTTCAACTCGATGACGATCCCCGGACTCCGATCCAACAAAGTGTCGGGGATGAGTTCCGTCAGCACGACGGCGTGGTGACGATCTTGATGTTCTACCGTCGCAGGGCTTCGCCTAAGCACCGATACAATATTATCGAGGATTATGGTGGAGGGGGGCACCACACACGGCTAAGAGATCATTGATCAATTGTTGTGTCTCTGGGGTGCCCCCTACCCCCGTATATAAAGGAGTGGAGGCGGGGGCCGGCCAAGGAGGGTGGCGCGCCCAAGGGGGGGGGAGTCCAACTCCCACCGGGAGTAGGACTCCCCCTTTTCCTATTAGGAGTAGGAGAGGGAAGGAAGAGGAAGGAGGGAGGAAGGAAAGGGGGGGCCGGCCCCCCTCCCAATTCGGATTGAGCTTGGGGGGGCGTGCCCCCTCCCTTGCTCCTTTCCCCTCCTTTCCACTAAGGCCCAATAAGGCCCATATACCTCCCGGGGGGTTCCGATAACCTCCAAGTGATCCGGTATTGTCCCAATCTCACCTGGAACCTTTCCGGTGTCCAAATATAGTCGTCCAATATATCGATCTTTATGTCTCGACCATTTCGAGACTCCTCGTCAAGTCCGTGATCACATCTGCGACTCCGAACAACCTTCGGTACATCAAAATATATAAACTCATAATGAAACTGTCATCGTAACGTTAAGCGTGCGGACCCTACGGGTTCGAGAACAATGTAGATATGACCGAGACACGCCTCCAGTCAATAACCAATAGCGGAAAATGGATGCTCATATTGGCTCCTACATATTCTACGAAGATCTTTATCGGTCAGACCGCACAACAACCTACGTTGTTCCCTTTGTCATCGGTATGTTACTTTCTCAAGATTCGATCTTCGGTATCTCAATACCTAGTTCAATCTCGTTACCGGCAAGTCTCTTTACTCGTTCCGTAATACATCATCTTGCAACTAACTTATTAGTTGCATTGCTTGCAAGGCTTAAGTGATGTGCATTACAGAGAGGGCCCAGAGATACCTCTCCGACAATCGGAGCGACAAATCCTAATCTCGAAATACGCTAACCCAACATGTACCTTTGGAGACACCTATAGAGCACCTTTATAATCACCCAGTTACGTTGTGACATTTGGTAGCACACAAAGTGTTCCTCCGGTAAATGGGAGTTGCATAATCTCATAGTCATAGGAACATGTATAAGTCATGAAGAAAGCAATAGCAACATACTAAACGATTGGGTGCTAAGCTAATGGAATGGGTCATGTCAATCACATCATTCTCCTAATGATGTGATCCCATTAATCAAATGACAACTCATGTCTATGGTTAGGAAACATAACCATATTCGATTAACGAGCTAGTCAAGTAGAGGCATACTAGTGACACTTTGTCTATGTATTCACATAAGTATTACGTTTCCGGTTAATACAATTCTAGCATGAATAATAAACATTTATCATGATACAAGGAAATAAATAATAACTTTATTATTGCCTCTAGGGCATATTTCCTTCAGTCTCCCACTTGCACTAGATCAATAATCTAGATTACACAGTAATGATTCTAACACCCATGGAGCCTTGGTGCTGATCATGTTTTGCTCGTGGAAGAGGCTTAGTCAATGGGTCTGCTACATTCAGATCCGTATGTATCTTGAAAATCTCTATGTCTCCCACCTGGACTAGATCCCGGATGGAATTGAAGCGTCTCTTGATGTGTTTGGTTCTCTTGTGAAATCTGGATTCCTTTGCCAAGGCAATTGCACCAGTATTGTCACAAAAGATTTTCATTGGACCCGATGCACTAGGTATGACACCTAGATCAGATATGAACTCCTTCATCCAAACTCCTTCGTTTGCTGCTTCTGAAGCAGCTATGTACTCCGCTTCACATGTATATCCCACCACGACGCTTTGTTTAGAACTGCACCAACTGACAGCTCCATCGTTTAATGTAAATACGTATCCGGTTTGCGATTTAGAATCGTCCGGTTCAGTGTCAAAGCTTGCATCAACGTAACCATTTATGATGAGTTCTTTGTCACGTCCATATACGAGAAACATATCCTTTGTCCTTTTCAGGTATTTCAGGATGTTCTTGACCGCTGTCCAGTGATCCACTCCTGGATTACTTTGCTAACTCCCTGCTAGACTTATAGCAAGGCACACATCAGGTCTGGTACATAGCATTGCATACATGATAGAGCCTATGGCTAAAGCATAGGGAACATCTTTCATTTTCTCTCTATCTTCTGCAGTGGTCGGGCATTGAGTCTTACTCAACTTCACACCTTGTAACACAGGCAAGAATCCTTTCTTTGCTTGATCCATTTTGAACTTCTTCAAAACTTTGTCAAGGTATGTGCTTTGTGAAAGTCCAATTAAGCGTCTTGATCTATCTCTATAGATCTTAATGCCCAATATGTAAGCAGCTTCACCGAGGTCTTTCATTGAAAAACTCTTATTCATGTATCCCTTTATGCTATCCAGAAATTCTATATCATTTCAGATTAGCAATATGTCATCCACATATAATATCAGAAATGCTACAGAGCTCCCACTCACTTTCTTGTAAATACAGGCTTCTCCAAAAGTCTGTACAAAACCAAATGCTTTGATCACACTATCAAAGCGTTTATTCCAACTCCGAGATGCTTGCACCAGTCCATAAATGGATCCCTGGAGCTTGCACACTTTGTTAGCTCCCTTTGGATTGACAAAACCTTCCAGCTACATCATATGCAACTCTTCTTCCAGAAATCCATTCAAGAATGCAGTTTTGACATCCATCTGCCAAATTTCATAATCCTAAAATGCGGCAATTGATAACATGATTCGGACAGACTTAAGCATCTATACGGGCGAGAAGGTATCATCGTAGTCAATCCCTTGAACTTGTCGAAAACCTTTTGCGACAAGTCGAGCCTTGTAGACAGTAACATTACCGTCAGCGTCAGTCTTCTTCTTGAAGATCCATTTATTTTCAATTTCTTGCCGATCATTGGGCAAGTCAACCAAAGTCCACACTTTGTTCTCATACATGGATCCCATCTCAGATTTCATGGCTTCAAGCCATTTTGCGGAATCTGGGCTCACCATTGCTTCTTCATAGTTCGTAGGTTCATCATGATCTCGTAGCATGACTTCCAGAACAGGATTACCGTACCACTCTGGTGCGGATCTTACTCTGGTTGATCTATGAGGTTCAGTAGTAACTTGTTCTGAAGTTTCATGATCATCATCATTAGCTTCCTCACTAATTGGTGTAGGTGTCACAGAAACCGGTTTCTGTGATGTACTACTTTCCAATAAGGGAGCGAGTACAGTTACCTCATCAAGTTCTACTTTCCTCCCACTCACTTCTTTCGAGAGAAACTCCTTCTCTAAAAAGGATCGATTCTTAGCAACAAATGTCTTGCCTTCGATCTGTGATAGAAGGTGTACCCAACAGTTTCCTTCGGGTATCCTATGAAGACACATTTCTCCGATTTGGGTTCGAGCTTATCAGGTTGAAGCTTTTTCACATAAGCATCGCAGCCCCAAACTTTCAGAAACGACAACTTTGGTTTCTTGCCAAAACATAGTTCATAAGGCGTCGTCTCAACGGATTTTGATGGTGCCCTATTTAACGTGAATGCGGCAGTCTCTAAAGCATAACCCCAAAACGATAGCGGTAAATCTGTAAGAGACATCATAGATCGCATCATATCAAGTAAAGTACGATTACGACGTTCAGACACACCATTACGCTGTGGTGTTCCGGGTGGCGTGAGTTGCGAAACTATTCCACATTGTTTCAAATGTAAACCAAACTCGTAACTCAAATATTCTCCTCCACGATCAGATCGTAGAAACTTTATTTTCTTTTTACGATGATTTTCAAATTCACACTAAAATTCTTTGAACTTTTCAAATGTTTCAGACTTATGTCTCATTAAGTAGATATACACATATCTGCTTAAATCATCTGTGAAGGTGAGAAAATAACGATATCCGCCACCAGCTTCAACATTCATTGGACCACATACATCTGTATGTATGATTTCCAACAAATCTGTTGCTTTCTCCATAGTACCAGAGAATAGTGTTTTAGTCAACTTGCCCATGAGGCACCACTACAACAAAACAGACTTTATGTAACACAATCATGTAACAGATTGAAAAATGTGTGACAAGGGAAATTAATGTAACACGTCATTTTGTGTCGAACGACAGGCAGTAACACATACTATATACGGCCATAAATGTGTTATAGTGATATTGTAATAGTAACATATAAATATGTGTTGGTAGAATGTGTTACATAGTTTTTGGAATCGTAACATATAAATATGTGTTAGTGAAATGTGTTACATAGATCAACTATAGTAACACATAATCATGGATGATACATAGCATTACAATCCCTATTCTAGGCGGAACTAGAAAGACCCGTGAGTCACCATGATTTTTTCAATATGTTTTGTTTTCATAAATAGTATTTTCATTCTTTGGTAATATGGTATGAAAAACAATACAATTTGGTTGGTAAATACCAAACTATTTTTTGGTATGGTTGCAGTGAATATCATATTAACCTTATTTTTATGTGAATTTTTGGATGACTCAGCGACCATAAATGCAAAATGCACACCTTGAGATGATCATATGAAATTAAATATTTGACGTCAATACTCACAAGAGTGGAAGATCAACATCAAACAAGAGCTTAAATTTGAACATGGTTTTAAGAACCAGACCGGCGGTCCAACCGAAAAAAGGGAACCGAGGCCTTGTCCAGGTTTTTAAGTATGTCGGCCTTTTAGGGGAAAGGTAGTAAACTATATTAAAAAGTGTTCTTCTAGCGAAATAAAAAAATCATGTGAAACTAGGAATAGGATCATTGACCTTGAGCAGCCGCATGCCCAACAACCCAATACCAATTGGGCTTGCAATTTGTGGCCAGGAGGGGGCGAACTAGGAAGAGGCAGATCCTATCTGACGCCCACATGCGTCAAATAGCCGTGGCTTCGCTGAAGCTTTGGGAACGCTAGTTGGTGCTAACCTAAATGAAGAGTAAACAACGTCAGAACCACCACACCAAGCTGCCAAGCTAGTCCACTTAAAGAAACAAGGCCTATTTGACCCTTCTCCTAGAGATATATTGTAAACCGTTACCGCAAAAAAAGATATATTATAAACCCAGAATTAATTATTTGAAACGAAATTCCCAAAAAAAACAATGAATTCTGAAAAAAGTTTAAAAATGGAAAAAGTTCATCAATTTCAAAAAAATATCCATGTGAAAAAGTGCACCGAGTTTAAAGAACGTTCGTTGAATTTGAAAAATAGTTCATCAAAATTCACAAAATATTCATGGATTTATCAAAAATCTCATAATTTTTAAAAAGTTCATCCAAATAAAAAAACATCACGGGTTTCAAAAAAACGGTCATCAATTTATAAATTGTTAATAAAATTTTGGAAAATTTCATGGATTTAAATAAATGTTGACATATTTGAGAAAAATCATCGAATCAGGAAAAAGAGAAAAAAATAAAAAAAAACATCAAAGAGATGAAAAATTAAATTTTTGATCCGAACGGGGTGGCCTGATGGTTACACCAGTGTACCCACCCTTAGGAGCGAAGTCGCTTGATTGATTCTCAAGGCAGATCCTATTTGGCGCCCGCAGGCGTCAAAGGACGTGGCTTCGCTGAAGCCTGCACACCCGACACCCCATTTGGGCTGGCCCACAGTCGCGATGTTTTTTCTTCTTTTTCCTGTTTCCTTCATTTCATTTTTCTGTTCCTATTCTTTTCTTTTTCGTCTTTTTTTATTTTTGTTTATTTTTCATGTATTATACGCAGTTCATTGCATATTTATATAAAAAATGTTCATCATATATTTAAGAAAATGTTCAACATATTTAATAAAATTTTCATTGTGTATTTTAAAATTGTTCAACATATATTCAGAAGAATGTTCAACCCATATTTAAACATTTTTTAGTGTGTATCACAAAAATATTCAATGTGTATTTAAATATTTTGTTAAGACACATGAAAACAAATGTTAGATGGGCCGGCCTGTTTGCAAAAACACTTGTAACGGGCACCTGAAGCGTCTAATAGGGTGGGTCTTCCTGAAGCTTGAGCTGCCGATGCCACAATTTGGGCCGGCCTATGGTTGCTACGCGGTTCACTTCTTTTCTATTTATTCTGTTTTGTTTTGTTTTGTTTCGGTTTCTATTTATTTTATTTTACTTTTTTAATTACCTTTTTCGTGTCATATACAATGTTCATTGCGTGTATTAGAAGTTGTCCACCAAATATACAAATGTTCACTCTATTTTTTTAAGTTGTTCTGTGTATATTACCATAAACAAATTCCAATGTGTATTCAAGAATTGTTCAACATATTTTCTTAAATGTTCAATGCATATTAAAAAATTGTTCAATGCATATACTCATTTTTTTAAAATATGTTCACCCTGTATTAAAAAATTCATCGTTATTAAAAATGTTCGTCGTACATTAAAAAAATGTTCAACGGAATTTTACAAATTGCTCAATTTCTATATTTTTTTATAATTTTTGAAATAAGTTTGATACTTCAACTATCTGGTTGTGACTCTATCAATAGAACTCGTCAGCTGGGCCGGCCCATTTGCCCCTCCCTTCAGCGAAGGCTCATCAGCTGCGTATCTCCACGTTCATGGACTCAGTTGACTGGTGTAAAGTCAATCAGTTAACGTCCTAGGCAGAATTACAATGTTTTTCTGTAACCAACAGTCAGTTTTTTAAACCATGGGTGTAGCCGAGATACCCTCCCCTTATTCTCTATCGCCATGGTGGTGGAAGGAAGGAGGAAACTAGTTTAATGTGCCAGCCTCCCAGATTTGTCGTTAGAACACTCTCGGTGGTCGGTCGTACCTAACGCATCTCGTTGTCGCCACTTTGTACCACCACCGCATGCGGTCTCAACACCAATCAGAAGTTTCCGACCTTGCTGGTCACAACATGCTCCCGGGTCGGTCGCAGCTTCTATCATTGACAGTTGTAGCTTTCTCCCACACCGGCCAAAGCTTCCCTCGGCAGTCGTGTGGGAATGACGTGATCTTGGTTGAGGCGATCGATCAGGAGCGAGATCAGTCGGTAGAATTACAATGTGTTTCTTTAACCAAGCATCGAGGTCATAGGTTTCCTTTTTCCGGTACGACTGCGAATACGGTCGGTTTTTAAACCCTGGGTGTAGTTGGGATACCCGCCCCTTATTCTCTGTCGTCATGAAGGTGGAAGGAAGGAAGAGACTAGATTAATGTGACAGCCTCTCAAATATGTCGTTACAACACCGTCGGCAGCTGGTTGCAGCTGACGCATATCGTCGTCGCCACTTTGTAGCACCACCATCTTCGCTCTTAGTACCGATCAAAAGTCACCGACCTCGCTGGTCATAACATGTTCCGGGCCGGTCGCAACTTCTAGCATTGTCGGTCGCAATTTTCTCCCACATCGGTCGTACTTTCCATGGGAAGTCGTGTGGGAATGGCGTGATCTTGGTCGAGGCGACCGATCAGGAGCGAGATCTATCAGCTGATCGCGGATGTTCATGACAACACCAGCACGTCCATCGTCCCAACATCAGGGATCTCCCGATCACAATATTCTCCAAGGCCCGTCGAAGCTGCAAGCTCAATGATTTTTTATATCAACTAGTTAGCCTAGGAAAACAGTGTTATATATTATTTAGCACATGTTACGTAAATCAATTTTATAAAGTCCTTACTATTTAGATGTATCCAATTTCCCTTTCAATCAATTAATAAATAAAATATAAAATATGCTCTAATTTTTCATGCCAAAAACACTTTTTGGAGAATTTCCATGCCAAACAAATAAATATACGTAACAATGTCGCAGATCTTCCAAAACAATTTCCATCTAGTTTTCCTTGGATAAAAAATAGATCCAAATTTCCCTCTAGTTCTCGATGGTGAAAAATTAATTCTGGCGCAAAAGCTCTAATTTTCGCGCTTACTTTTCCCTCCAGTTAACTAGAAAACGCTAAATAAATTGGGTCTCAAATACATCTACATCCAGCCCAGCCCCCATTTGGCGGCTACCTCGCCGCGCTCCAACGCCCAGCACGCCGCCCCTTCAGCGCCCAGCGTGGCCGCCACCTAGAACCCCCCCCCTCCCCTCCATCCCGTATCGATCTGCCGCTTCCTCGATCTGCCACGCCGCCGCTTCCTTGATCAGCCTCGCTGCCGTTTGGATCGTTGCGGCGACGGCTTCGTCGGTCTTCAGCTCCGGCACCTACATCCTCAAGGAGTACGATCTCTTGGCCGGTATGGATCTGAACGGCCACCCCTTCCCTGATCTGACTGCTACGAACGCCACTATACAGATGCAGGGGCGGAGACGAAGGGGCGATCAGGGGTCAGACCCCTGCCACTCGCTAGCCCCCCTAACGATTCGTAGCAGACAGTGTGTACTGTATATGCTAATGGCCGCAGTTAATTGCATAATTAGCCCATACGTAGATAAGTAATTAAACCATCACTGATGTAGAAAATCCCATAAACCATGTACGGTTGTGGCTGGCTATAATTTTGTGTTGGGCCTGTGTTTAATCCATCAATCAGATCGATCCATTGATATGTAGGTGCATGTTCTACACTTCTGCTAGGGCGTTCTAGGTGAAACGTGTTTAAATTTGGTCAAATTTATAGAGAAAATATGGCAAGATCTGCAAAATAAACTATACATATTGTGAATATTTTCTAAAGATTCTAATAAAAGTATAAAACTAATCTAGTGTTCCAAATAGTGATATATTTTTGACAAACTCAAACGTGAAGAAGTTTGACTTAGAATAAACCTTGACTGCTGCTTCTTGACTTATTGGGATGGCACATGAGGCAACATGTTGCTGCTGTACTATCACATAGTTCTTAACATAATCTTATCCGTCGCTTGAATACTGCTCAGTTTACATAATCTATACAGTTTTCAACTTAAACATGTCCTGAATCCATATGTCGACAGTGTTATATCTAGTGTGGGTGTGGCTGGACCCATGTTCTTGTACCTCCTCTCTCTATATTGAGTTATGATAAGCTGATAGTGCATTGACATGCTACTGTGTACTTCTCTGCCCTCTACATTCACATGTTTCTTTTGGTAGGTTTCATCGGTTTTGGGACCCAAATTGCCGAGGGGACTTCCACAACTTGTATTGCTTGATTTCCCTGTCTGAGACTACAATCTTGTCGTAGGTGGATTCTCCTTTCTCCTTCCCTCATTTATCTGCTACGAATTCATGTCTATTGGCAAATAAAATTATCCCTGTTATGTCATTAGTTAATTTGTCTTTATTTGTAATGGTTCAATTGCCATATATATATATATGTAGGTGATGGACATGCTGACCATATACCTGCACTATGAAGACCTTGTTATTGATTCTGTACCAGAGGTAAATTTTGTGTGCTTTTGGGTTTTGAAGTTGTAGCTTTCTGTAGCTTCAAGATATGAATATCATTCCATCTAATATTATTGTCTCTTGGTAGGTGAGGGAAATGAGGGATCTTACAGGTGAATCTGTTTCAACACAGAACTAGCAGGGGAATATAACTGAACACCCACACCCAGCTAGCTCAAAAAGAAGGTGTACTTCTTCCATCAAGGTAAAGATTCACGAAGGGGCATGGCTTACTGCACCTAAATTCCCAACCCAGACCACATTATCATGCCTGCTTGAAAAATGGATTTTGTTACAAATTTTGCTCAATCTGTTGTATGCAAGTAAAGGATATATTTAGCCAAGCATGAGTAAGCAAGGTGATCTTGGGTATTATTAGACATTGATGTCGGGTCCAGTTTATTTAGTTTTTCGGGGGCACCTTACTGGGCTGATATTCTAAAGATCTCATATTGTTCATGCAAATTACAAATTATATTATCATTGTCGTTGAATGCTAATATTGATTGTAATATAGGCTGCTTCTAAAGTAGTTTTAAAGACTTCAACATATCCCAACAAGCGAAATGTTGTGTATGGTACTATTCGGAGCACTGATCAAAGAACTAAGGCTGGTGGCATTGAATTAGGTGTTGAATTTGCCATTGTGCGCATATATCAACCTATTCTTGATAATGAGGAGTTGGTAAGGGATTGGGTTGCAAGACAATTGGTGAGGCTTTCACTTTAGGATACTTAATTGCATGGCCTTCAGCTTTTGTAAGTTAAAATCTTCTCTTCCACATTCTGAAATCATATTTGTGTACATTTAATCACATATATCTAAGGTGCAATTTTCTTTTACAGATTCGAGAGAAGGATAATTGAGTTGAAGCTGAATTCTTGGATCAAGAAGCAATTTTTTTGAAGATTTTAGCTACCAATAGTCGTAGTTTACATTGATAGATTGAAAAATGTAATATCATCCACAAGATTTTTTTTCTTTCGTCGAATTGATGCAAATGCTATGGTGTGATATTCTCGATAGTTGTGTTTTCTCTGCTCAAAATTATATGACTGATATATTTATTGTAATGCATATGTATCATACACTCTTCTGTATTCGTAATAAATATCTTCATATCAATTTCTAGATGTGTTTTGGTTCAGTTTCAATATCATTTTGATGCTGCCAACATAATAATAAAATGATTAACTATTTTATGCAATTGCATCTATTTACTAAATAAATTTATATTCCATAAAATGGGTATCAAATTTTGTGGGTAATAATAAAAAACAAATACATTAATTATGTTACCATATTGACATAGTAGTGTTACCGATGGTGTTACTATAGTTACAAAATTTGTTACTAGAGTAGTTGACAACTAATTATAGTATTACAATATTTGGATATTATGTTACTAGTTGTGTTCCCATGCTAGAAAAATGTGTTACCAGTTGTGTTACTATTGTTACAGAAACATGTTACCACCAATGTTCTGCGTCTATGCAAATATGTTACTACCAGTGTTACTATAAGTACAAAAATTGTTTTACCAGTGTGTTTGGTAACACATAATACACATGTTACTACAATGTAATTGTAACACACTTTTTAATATATGGTAACAATTATTATGTGTGACAGTTGACACCACGTAGTAACACGGTCTAATGGAACACATTTCAAATTGTGTTACTATATGGCCTAGTAACATAGTTTTGGGCCTGTAGTAACACAAGACGGTGTTACAAAAGTTCTGTCCTCTTGTAGTGCACGGCTCGCAAGTACCAAGTGATTCATAATCAAGTGGTTCCAAAAGTCCATCAGTATGGAGTTTCTTCATGCGCTTTACACCGATATGACTAAAACGGCAGTGCCACAAATAAGTTGCACTATCATTATCAACTCTGCATCTTTTGGCTTCAACATTATGAATGTGTGTATCACTACTATCGAGATTCATCAAAAATAGACCACTCTTCAAGGGGGCATGACCATAAAAGATATTACTCATATAAATAGAACAATCATTATTCTCTGATTTAAATGAATAACCGTCTCGCATCAAACAAGATCCAGATATAATGTTCATGCTTAACGCTGGCACCAAATAACAATTATTTAGGTCTAATACTAATCCCGATGGTTGATGTAGAAGTAGCGTGCCGACCGCGATCACATCGACTTTGGAACCATTTCCCACGCGCATCATCACCTCGTCCTTCGCTAGTGTTCGCTTAATCCGTAGTCCCTGTTTCGAGTTGCAAATATTAGCAACAGAACCAGTATCAAATACTCAGGTGCTACTGCGAGCTCTAGTAAGGTACACATTAATAACATGTATATCACATATACCTTTGTTCACCTTGCCATCCTTCTTATCCGCCAAATACTTGGGGCAGTTCCGCTTCCAGTGACAAGTCTGCTTGCAGTAGAAGCACTCCGTTTCAGGCTTAGGTCCAGACTTGGGTTTCTTCTCCTGAGCAGCAACTTGCTTGCTGTTCTTCTTGAAGTTCCCCTTCTTCTTCCCCTTGCCCTTTTTCTTGAAACTAGTGGTCTTGTTGACCATCAATACTTGATGCTCCTTCTTGATTTCTAGCTCCACAGCTTTTAGCATTGCGAAGAGCTCGGGAATTGTCTTATCCATCCCTTGCATATTATAGTTCATCACGAAGCTCTTGTAGCTAGGTGGAAGTGATTGGAGAATTCTGTCAATGACGCAATCATCCAGAAGTTTAACTCCCAGTTGAATCAAGTGATTATTATACCCAGACATTTTGAGTATATGCTCACTGACAGAACTGTTCTCCTCCATCTTGCAGTTATAGAACTTATTGGAGACTTCATATCTCTCAATCCGGGCGTTTGCTTGAAATATTAGCTTCAACTCCTGGAACATCTCATATGCTCCATGACGTTCAAAACGTCGTTGAAGACCCGGTTCTAAGCCGTAAAGCATGGCACATTGAACTATCAAGTAGTCATCAGCTTTGCTCTGCCAGACGTTCTTAACATCATCAGTTGCATCAGCAGCAGGACTGGCACCTAGCGGTGCTTCCAGGACGTCATTCTTCTGTGCAGCAATGAGGATAATCCTCAAGTTATGGACCCAGTCCGTATAATTGCTACCATCATCTTTCAACTTTGCTTTCTCAAGGAATGCATTAAAATTGAATGGAACAACAACACGGGCCATCTATCTACAATCAAACATAAACAAGCAAGATACTATCAGGTACTAAGTTCATGATAAATTTAAGTTCAATTAATCATATTACTTAAGAACTCCCACTTAGAAAGACATCCCTCTAATCTTCTAAGTGATCACGTGATCCAAATCAACTAAACCATAACCGATCATCACATGAAATGGAGTAGCTTTCAATGGTGAACATGACTATGTTGATCATATCTACTATATGATTCACGCTCGACCTTTTGGTCTCAGTGTTCCGAGGCCATATCTGCATATGCTAGGCTCGTCAAGTTTAACCTGAGTATTTTTCGTGTGCAAAACTGGCTTGCACCCGTTGTAGATGGACGTAGAGCTTATCACACCCGATCATCACATGGTGTCTGGGCATGATGAACTTTGGCAACGGTGCATACTCAGGGAGAACACTTTTATCTTGAAATTTAGTGAGAGATCATCTTATATTGCTACCGTCAATCAAAGCAAGATAAGATGCATAAAAGATAAACATCACATGCAATCAATATAAGTGATATGATATGGCCATCATCATCTTGTGCTTGTGATCTCCATCTCCGAAGCATCGTCATGATCACCATCATCACCGGCGCGACACCTTGATCTCCATCGTAGCATCATTGTCGTCTCGCCAATCTTATGCTTCTACGACTATCGCTACCGCTTAGTGATAAAGTAAAGCATTACATGGCGATTGCATTGCATACAATAAAGCGACAACCATATGGCTCCTGCCAGTTGCCGATAACTTGGTTACAAAACATGATCATCTCATACAATAAAATTTAGCATCATGCCTTGACCATATCACATCACAAGATGCCCTGCAAAAACAAGTTAGACGTCCTCTACTTTGTTTGTTGCAAGTTTTACGTGGCTGCTACGGGCTTAGTAAGAACCAATCTTACCTACGCATCAAAAACCACAACGATAGTTTGTCAAGTTGGTGTTGTTTTAACCTTCGCAAGGACCGGGCGTAGCCACACTTGGTTCAACTAAAGTTAGAGAAACTGACACCCGCCAGCCACCTGTGTGCAAAGCACGTCGGTAGAACCAGTCTCGCGTAAGCGTACGCGTAATGTCGGTCCGGGCCGCTTCATCCAACAATACCGCCGAACCAAAGTATGACATGCTGGTAAGCAGTATGACTTATATCGCCCACAACTCACTTGTGTTCTACTCGTGCATATAACATCAACATGTAAAACCTAGGCTCGGATGCCACTGTTGGGGAACGTAGTAATTTCAAAAAAATTCCTACGCACACACAAGATCATGGTGATGCACAGCAATGAGAGGGGAGAGTGTTGTCTACATACCCTCGTAGACCGGAAGAGGAAGCGTTATAACAACACGGTTGATGTAGTCGTATGTCTTTATGGCCCGACCGATCAAGCACCGAAACTACGACACCTCTGAGTTTTTGCACATGTTCAGCTCGATGACGATCCCCGGACTCCGATCCAGCAAAGTGTCGGGGATGAGTTCCGTCAGCACGACGGCATGGTGACGATCTTGATGTTCTACCATCGCAGGGCTTCACCTAAGCACCGCTACAATATTATCAAGGATTATGGTGGAGGGGGGCACCGCACACGGCTAAGAGATCATTGATCAATTGTTGTGTCTCTGGGGTGCCCCCTGCCCCCGTATATAAAGGAGTGGAGGAGGGGGCCGGGCAAGGAGGGTGGCGCGCCCAAGGGGGGGGGAGTCCAACTCCCACTGGGAGTAGGACTCCCCCTTTTCCTATTAGGAGTAGGAGAGGGAAGGAAGAGGAAGGAGGGAGGAAGGAAAGGGGGGGGTCGGCCCCCCTCCAAATTCGGATTGGGCTTGGGGGGGTGCCCCCTCCCTTGCTCCTTTCCCCTCCTTTCCACTAAGGCCCAATAAGGCCCATATACCTCCCGGGGGGTTCCGATAACCTCCGGGTGATCCGATATTGTCCCAATCTCACCTGGAACCTTTCCGATGTCCAAATATAGTCGTCCAATATATTGATCTTTATGTCTCGACCATTTCGAGACTCCTCGTCAAGTCTGTGATCACATCTGGGACTCCGAACAACCTTCGGTACATCAAAATATATAAACTCATAATGAAACTATCATCGTAACGTTAAGCGTGCGGACCCTACGGGTTTGAGAACAATGTAGACATGACCGAGACATGCCTCCGGTCAATAACCAATAGCGGAACCTGGATGCTCATATTGGCTCCTACATATTCTACTAAGATCTTTATCGGTCAGACCGCATAACAACATATGTTGTTCCCTTTGTCGTCGGTATGTTACTTGCTCGAGATTCGATCGTCGGTATCTCAATACCTAGTTCAATCTCGTTACCGGCAAGTCTCTTTACTCGTTCCGTAATACATCATCTTGCAACTAACTTATTAGTTGCATTGCTTGCAAGGCTTAAGTGATGTGCATTACAGAGAGGGCCCAGAGATACCTCTCCGACAATCGGAGCAACAAATCCTGATCTCGAAATACGCCAACCCAACATGTACCTTTGGAGACACCTGTAGAGCACCTTTATAATCACCCAGTTACGTTGTGACATTTGGTAGCACACAAAGTGTTCCTCTGGTAAATAGGAGTTGCATAATCTCATAGTCATAGGAACATGTATAAGTCATGAAGAAAGCAATAGCAACATACTAAACGACCGGGTGCTAAGCTAATGGAATGGGTCATGTCAATCACATCATTCTCCTAATGATGTGATGCCGTTAATCAAATGACAACTCATGTCTATGGTTAGGAAATATAACCATCTTTGATTAACGAGCTAGTGAAGTAGAGGCATACTAGTGACACTTTGTTTGTCTATGTATTCACACAAGTATTGCGTTTCCAGTTAATACAATTCTAGCATGAATAATAAACATTTATCATGATATAAGGAAATAAATAATAACTTTATTATTGCCTCTAGGGCATATTTCCTTCAGCTGTACCACAGAAAAATCCCACTGCAGCAAATAGTACAGCAAGTCCACTAGCCGAAGACCTATCCCAACTGCAGAGACGGCCAATTCCTACAGACTGGAACCCCATTCCATTTACTCCCAGTTTAAAAGACAATGCTATCAATGTTGTTAGGGACTACATGCATATATTCCCATCATGGGATGATTATTGTGAAGACAAACACCATTTTCACATCTTCCTGTCCAACTTACGTGTAAGTGCTATCATTCATGGCTATTATTTTCCTGTTTTCTGCTGATTGAACACATCAATGATTTACATTACATTGTTGTAACTTGGCGAGGGTCAATCTGGATAGTCATGACGAGCAAAGCTTGCTTGTGCTTTTCAAGGAAGCATTGCAGCAGTATCGGTGTTACCTGAGGAAATCACACTTTGATGGCACGTCTATAAACGAATTTCTGATGAAGTCTCCTGTGCTAAATTTAGAAGACATTGAATGGAAAAACCTTGTTATGCACTGGTCTCGTTCCCAGGATGAGGTACTGTCTATGAAATCACATGACAATTTGAACTACTTTTCTGCATGTGTCTTACGGATCTTTTTTGTAGGAAATCTGCTCGAAGAAGAATTCCGGTTTGACAAGAACGACAGGATATCGCAAATATGCTGCCCGCTGCTTTGCTCTTGTTAGTACCTGTTGTCCTGTATCACTGTACTTGCATACATAGCTGGTTCATTATGTGACAGCAGTATGCATGATAGCTTTCTTATCAATTGTTTGCTCCAAATTATCTGATCTGTATGAATGGTTACATTAGTGTAGAATATATCCAATGCCAATGTTTTTTAGATCTGCATTGTTCTTGTAAGTACATGTTGTCCTTTATTAGTGTACTTATAATGACATGTAGTTGTTCATGTACCATCTCTCTGCAGCTTATTTTCCTTTGCCCTCCATTTTCTACACATCAGATCTATATTTACTATTACCATAAGGTTGGTACTGAAGAAGTTTAGCTGTGCATTGCTCTTGGTTGTACCTTTTGCCTGTATCGCTGCACTTACATTTATAGCTACTTGGTTATATAGCATCACTCTTCATCTCTCCATTTTTTCGTATATTATCACATCTATATTTACTCTTAACAAAATGTAGAATAAAGGCAATGTTTTTGAAAAAGATTCTGTGGTAAACTTCTTGAATTGCGCCCCCCCATCAGCATGGACAAGACCTTTATAGAGTCTGTCTTCACAATTAATGTAAGTTTGTCCATCTCAAGCCTTCAAACTTTGTTGTATATATTTGGTTAGGCATGACTGCAACAGCTGTTTATTTTTGGTGTTTGCATCAAATTGCTTGTTTAAAGTTTATTATATGTAGTTCATAAACAAAAGTTCATCCTTTCTCAATTTAAGTTTTCAGTTGTACAACCAAGTTCCTTCTTCATACCATGTTAATTAAACTATACAGAGCAAGTGATCTTCTTTTGCACTGCATGTATGCTTCTGTTCTTCATCTGTAATCCAGTGGTGTGGTGAACCTACTCACTACAGCACAATGTCATATTCTGCAATGTCTTAACTATGAAAAATGTCATATCATTCTACCATTATTTAAAGCGTCTCTTTATTTGCCAATCTGAAATTGTATAAATTGACAGCACACTAACCATTGAAACTTATGAGTTCTTGATCTGTAATCCAGTGGTGTCGTGAATCTACCAACTCCTTCACAATGTCATTTCCTGTCATATCTTGACCTGAACAATACCATGTTGTGTTAATGGAAATTTAAATTGTGTCACTTTATTCGTCAATAAGAAATGTGATGAATTGTCAGCACTCATACTTTTATGTGCAAAACATGTCATCTGTCTGCTTGTTTATCTTTCAGAGTCAGGAAGATATAAGTGTTGAACAAGCGCAGTCTCATCATCTTGCTTAGTTGCTTGCGCTGTAGCTCCCAAGCAGGGCTAACCTTTCTTGAACTCTATTGAAGTGTTATCGGTTTTGTATATTATTTTGTCGGCGTGTTTATTTGCACTGGTGGCGATCTTTGATGCCCAGTGTATGTAATCTACTGTCTACTTGTGCTTTATTATCATAGTGGCGAACTTTGAGGCCCAGTGGATGTAATATGCCGTAATTTCTTTATTGTATAGTATAGGTTTTTTTCTTATTCACGATGCTGCAGTTATTTTACTGTATATATATCATGTCTTCGTAGTAAACCGGCCAACCCGTAAAATTACGGTACATAATCAGGCCGTCATGCAATCACGATGTAGGTTGGGCCTGAAACGTGCCGATCAGCTCATAGGCCGGCAGCAGCCCGAAATGAACCCCGGCCCATGATTGTGCGAATCAAATCACGGGCTTTTAACAGGCCGAAAAATTGTCTCGGTCCTTGTTTGGCCCAATCAGATATTGGCTGCGAGCAAGCTAGATGCAAAACCGGGCCGTAGTTAGGCCCAACTATATGACGGCTTTTAACAGGCTGAAATTAATATAGGGCCGAAATGTTAAATGGGCCCTTAACAGGCCAAAACTAATATCAGGCCGAATTACTAAGTGGGCCTTTAGCAAGTGGGCCCAAAAGCATAGTGTCTAGTTGACGGGCCAAATCTGACATGGGCCATAATTAGGCCCAAAACCTCTTATAGGGCCGGACCTGATCTGGGCCGTAATTTGCCCCAGAACGTGGTAGGCTTTTAACGGGCCAGATCTCATATGGGCCACTATTAGGCCCGGAGCGTGGCAGGCCATTAATAGACCGTATCAAATATGGCCCGGCATTTGGCCCAAAACATGGCAGCCAGTTAACGGGCCGGCCTACTAGGGTCCTCAAAATCTTGTGGGCCTACAGCTGGGCCGACCCATTAATGTCGGCGAAATCTCGTGGGCCTTTAGCTGGGCTGGCCCATTATGATCCGCAAGAATTTTGTGGGCCTTTACCTGGGCCAACCTATTATGGCACACAAAAATCTTGTGGGCCTTTACCTGGGCCGGCCCATTATGGCCCGCGAAATCCTGTGGGCCTTTAGCTGGGCTAGCCCATTATGGTCCGCAAAATCTCGTGGGCCTTTAGCTGGGCCGGCCCATTATGGTCTGCAAAATCTTCTGCTCCTTTAGTTGGGCCGGCCCATTTAAACTTGTTGGGCCGTGCCACATGTCGACGTATCATAGGCGCCTTCTGTCCAATGAGTGGATGACATCTGTCCCGACGATGAGCCGAGACGTGTTTCTTCTAGCCAATGATGATTTTACACGTGGAAAATCCCCATTGGTCGGGGCTGTTAACGGGTTATCGGATCCAAAACCCGACCCGATAGCTTAACGGCGTTTCGTTACGATGGATGCCACATGTCAGTCACCCTTGATGAAAGCACTTCTGTGATGCGTGATTTATCGTCATGGAAGTGGACACTTCCGTGATGATAATTTTGGTAATGTCATGGAACACTTCTACGACAGCACAGGTATGACTATCTTGATTCTGTCATAAATTTGTCATGGATGTACATGCATGACAAAAAAGCGACCTACTGTGACAAACACGTATCATCATGGAAGTGTATTTTTTTATAGTGTATAATCTCGAATATGTCGTCTCGAATAATAGATATAATCTCAAATACATCATATCGAATAATATATATAATCTCGAATATTATATATCGAATACATCACTAGCTAGCTAATAAATATTGAATACTAGAGAGTAATCTAGGCCACTCGCGGTTCCTGAGGCGCGGACGGTGGACAACAAAAGTGAAGGAACCATCACTAGATCATAACTCCGGTGATCTCCCCAAAGAACATACCAGGTACTGGAGAACCTGACGTCCATAGCAGCCATGTAGCGATGGACGTGCTCGTCCTCCTCCCTGACACGATGACGTACCACCTCCGGCAGGGCCAACTCCCTCCGCACCGAAAGTTGCCCACGCGAACGCCACCAAAGGAGATCAGGGTCGACGACGGGACCCGGGGCCGGGTTCCTCACCAAGCGTCGCGCCCCTGAAGGTAGCACCTCCCAGTGCCTGCCCGACGGAGCCCAGTCCCGGACATGGGTCCTCTGAAGCAGGACGTCGTCGCGAACGGGTTGACGGCGAGGATGCGTGCCAGGCATCGTCGACAACAAATACTATATGCCGCAAAAGTAAAGTAACATTTTTTAAATGATGGATTGTGATTTCATATATGCAAATTCTAAATTTTATAACTAAAAAATAATAAACTAAAAAAACATTGACCATATCTAAAACTAACATTTCTATAACAAATTTTTTCTTTAACATTTCAATAACATTAATACAGAAAAAACTAACATTTCTATATATAACTAACATTTCAATATATAACTAACATTTCCATAACATTAATACAGAAAAACTAACAACTAATAACTAATAACAGAAAACTAAAAACTAAAAACAGAACAAAATAAAACAAAAAACAGAACAAAAATTATGTATGTGTGTGTGTTGTGTGTGCAGGCGACGGTGCGGGGACGGGGACACCCGCGACGGCGAGCCAAGGCGATCGAAGGCGCCGGCAGCGTGCGCGACGGCTTCGATTGGAGGGAGGAGAGGGGGGACTGAGGCTCACAGCGCCGGCGAGGTCGAGGTGACGGCGACGCGAGCCGGTGTGGGGATGGGGACGCGGGCTGGTGCAGGGACGGGGACGGGTCGGCGACGCGGACGGCACGACGGGGGCGGCGCGGAGTCGACGGGGACGGCGCGACGACGATGGCACGGGACGGGGCGGCGGTGATGAAGCAGAGAGAACTGGGAGGAAACTGACGAAATTTTCGTGAGTGCTATATATATAGGAGGAGCCTTTAGTACCGGTTGGAGCCACCAACCGGTACTAAAGGTCAAATTTGGTTAGGCCATGCGGCGGGAAGAGCACACCTTTAGTACCGGGTGGTGGCTGGAACCGGTACTAAAGACCAACCCTTTAGTACCGGTTCCAGCCACCAACCGGTACTAAAGGTGGTGCGCTGGCGCAGGTGCGGTGCGGCAAATTTAGTCCCACCTCGCTAGCCGAGGGGCGCCCGCACTGGTTTATAAGCCCTAGTGCGGTAGCTCTCTCGAGCTCCTCTCTTAAGCAGGCTTTTCGGGCCTATTGGGCTAGCGGGCCTGCATCCTGGCCCAATTAGAATTTGGGTTTCTAGTCGTATGCAGGCCGTTGTCGCCCAGTAGGTGGGCTTTTTTCATTTAGTTTTTTCTTTTCTGCTTTATTTATTTTGTTTTATTTATTTTTAGTTGTTTTTTGTTGTATTTAGAGTTACTTTGTGAATATTTTTTCTTTAGGTACAAAAAATTAGAAACTTTCAGTTAGTGCTGGTAGTTTTGAAATTTGAATAGTTTAAATTTTGAATTATTTGAAATTTGTGTGAATCACTAGTTTGTGAATAACTTAACTTTAAAAATACATTTTTCAGTGATTCTTTTTTATTATGTTTAATATTAGTGTGTTTTATCATTATATTCAATTTGGTAATGCTTAGGTTGGTTAAAAAATGAAATGTCTTTGTAACAGATGAGTTTTCGTCCGAAACCCTGATAGTTCGAAAGAGATTGTCCATTTTGTACGCGAAGTGCATCCAGTTTATGCCGTAACCCTCTCTACTTTTTTGCACAAGCTATGTGGGTGAAATTATGATACCATGCCAACTTTCAACCTTTTCGGAGTTCATTTGAAGTGTTTTTCAATTTAGCTGAAAAAAATCAGTAAATGCATGAAAGAATTTATTTGCACATAAAATTTCTTTGGGTTTCAAATGCCAAAACACATAACTACCCTAACTATTACAGAGATTCCCTCCTGGGTGTGAAACACAGAACAAAGTGATGATAGTGAAGCCGATCACATCCTAGATCTTTGGGTGTGAAACTTTTTCTTTGCATGTGTCCCTTTGCGCCGTAACCATGGAAAATCTTCATCATTTAACGGGATGCTCAGTCAATATTCACTGTGAATGGAGCAATTTCATCAAACTTTTCATAATCTCCTGACATGTCTGTCTTGTCATCCACTCCCATGATGTTTATCTTCCCAGAAAGAACTATGTGCCGCTTTGGCTCATCGTATGATGCATTCGCTTCCTTATCTTTTCTTTTTCTCGGCTTGGTAGACATGTCCTTCACATAGAAAACCTGTGCCACATCATTGGCTAGGACGAATGGTTCGTCTGCATATGCAAGATTGTTGAGATCCACTGTTGTCATTCCGTACTATGGGTCTTCCGTTACCCCGCCTCGTGTCATATTGACCCATTTGCACCGAAACAAAGGGACCTTCAAACCACGTCCATAGTAAAGTTCCCATATGTCCTGTATATAACCATAATATGTTTCCTTTACCGTCTTGGTTGCTGCATCAAAGCGGACACCACTGTTTTGGTTCGTGCTCTTCTTATCTTGGGAGATCGTGTAAAATGTATTACCATTTATCTCGTACCCTTTGAAAGTCATTATATTCAAAGATGATAACTAGGACAGCGAGTACATGTCATCTTCAATAGAGGCGTCATGCATGGTATGTGTCTGCAACCAGCTGGCGAAACTCCTGATTTGTTCACGTGTAATCCAGTCATCAAACCGCTCCGGGTGTTTGGAGCGTAGAAAATTCTTGTGTTCGTCCATATACGAAGCCACCAAGGCGGAATTCTGTAGAACTGTGTAGTGTGCTTCAGTGAGAGAACGTCCGTCCATACATGTTATTTGATCCCCTCCTAGCGTGCCTTTTCCATCCAGTCTGCCCTTATGCCGCGATTCAGGAACACCAATCGGCTTAAGGTCAGGAATAAAGTCAATACAAAACTCAATGACCTCCTCATTTTCATGGCTCTTGGAGATGCTTCCTTCTGGCCTAGCACGGTTATGGACATATTTCTTTAAGACTCCCATGAACCTCTCAAAGGGGAACATATTGTGTAGAAATACAGGACCCAAAACGTTAATCTCTTCGCATAGGTGAACTAGGACGTGCGTCATGATGTTGAAGAAGAATGGTGGGAACACCAACTCGAAACTGACAAGACATTGCACCAAATCATTCTCTAACCTTGGTATGAGTTTTGGATCGATTACCTTCTAAGAGATTGCATTGAGGAATGCACATAGCTTCACAATGGCTAATCGAACGTTTTCCGGTAGAAGACCCCTCAATGCAACTGGAAGCAATTGTGTCATAATCACGTGGCAGCCATGAGACTTTACTGGAAACTTTTCTCTGCCATTTTTATTATTCCCTTTATATTCGACGAGAAGCTAGACGGTACCTTAATACTGAGCAGGCATTCAAAAAAGATTTCCTTATCTTCTTTGGTAAGAGCGTAGCTGGCATGACCCTAATGTATTCCGTCTTTTCCGTGCATACGTTGCTGGTCCTCCCGTGCCTCAGGTGTATCTTTTGTCTTCCCATACACACCCAAGAAGCCAAGCAGGGTCATGCAAAGATTCTTCGTCACGTGCATCACGTCGATTGCGAAGCGGACCTCTAGGTCTTTCCAATAGGGCAGGTCCCAAAATATAGATTTCTTCTTCCACATGGGTGTGCGTCCGTCAGCATCATTCAGAACAGGTTTTTCGCCAGGACCCTTTCCAAAGACTACCTTCAAATCCTTAACCATATCATGTACATCAGCACCAGTACGGTGGCGAGGCTTCATCCGGTGATCCGCCTCACCTTTGAAATGCTTGCCTTTCTTTCTTACGGCATGCATGCTCGGAAGAAATCGACGATGTCCCAGGTACACATTCTTCTTACAATTAGCCAAATATATACTGTCGGTATCGTCCAAACAGTGCGTGCATGCGCGGTATCCCTTGTTTATCTGTCCTAAAAGGTTACTGAGAGCAGGCCAATCATTGATGGTCATGAACAGCAATGCCTTTAGGTCAAATTCTTCCGCCATGTGCTCATCCCACGCACGTACACATGTTCCATTCCATAGCTGTAAGAGTTCTTCAACTAATGGCCTTAGGTACACATCAATATCGTTGCCGGGTTGCTTAGGGCCTTGGATGAGCACTGGCATCATAATGAACTTCCGCTTCGTGCACAACCAAGGAGGAAGGTTATACAAACATAGAGTCACAGGCCAGGTGCTATGGTTGCTGCTCTGCTCCCCAAAAGGATTAATGCCATCTGCACTTAGACCAAACCATATGTTCCTTGCGTCATCTGCAAACTCGTTCCCGTACTTTCTCTCTATTTTCCTCCACTGCGACCCGTCAGCGGGTACTCTCAACTTTCCGTCTTTCTTACGGTCTTCTCTGTTCCATCGCATCGCCTTGGCACGCTCTTTGTTTTGGAACAAACGTTTCAACCGTGGTATTATAGGAGCCTACCACATCACCTTGGCAGGAATATTCTTCCTGGACCGCTCGCCCTCGACATCACCAGGGTCATCGCGGCTGATCTTATAGCGCAATGCACCGCATACCGGGCAAGCGTTCAAATCCTCGTACTCACCGTGGTAGAGGATGCAATCATTAGGGCATGCATGTATCTTCTGCACCTCTAACCCTAGAGGGCAGACAGCCTTCTTTGCTTTGTATATACTCTCGGGCAATTCATTGTTCTTTGGAAGCATATTCTTTATCATTACCAGCAACTTTCCAAATCTCTTGTTAGATACACCATTCTCTGCCTTCCATTGCAGCAATTCCAGTGTGGTGACCAGCTTTTTCTTGTCACCTACGCAATTCGGGTACAATATTTATTTTTGATCCTCTAACATGCGCTGCAACTTCTTCTTCTCCAAATCACTTGCGCAGTTTCTCTTTGCATCGGCAATGGCCCGACCTAGATCATCAACGGGCTCATCTGATGGCTCTTCTTCAGCTTCTTCCCGCATTGCCGGCTCAGCTTCTTCCCACATTACTGGCTCAGCTTCTTCCCCCATTGTTGTATCATCGTATTCAGGGAACACATGGCAAGGATAGTTGTCGTCGTCCTCTTCTTCTTCATTGTCTTCCATCATAACCCCTCTTTCTCCGTGCTTGGTCCAAACATTATAGTGGGGCATGAAACCGGACTTAAACAGGTGGACGTGAATGGTTCTTGACTTAGAGTAATTTAGATCATTCTTACAGCCAGCACATGGACAAGGCATAAAACCATCCGCCCGCTTGTTTGCCTCAGCCGCCAGCAGAAAAGTTTTCACGCCATTAATGAACTCGGGAGAGCATCAGTCATCGTACATCCATTGTCGGCTCATCTTCATTACACAACACCGAAAAAGACCAAATTAATACAAGTTCATACAACACTTAAATGCAACAAACAAATAACTCTCTAGCTAAAGAATTTAAATGCAACAACAAATGCGATCAAGATCGCAACTAAGATAACAATTGATCCAACAGCATAATGATACCAAGCCTCACTATGAATGGCATATTTTCTAATCTTTCTAATCTTCAAGCGTATTTTCTCCATCTTAATCTTGTGATCATCGACGACATCGGCAACATGCAACTCCAATGCCATCTTCTCCCCCTCAATTCTTTTCAATTTTCCCTTCAAATCCTCGTTTTCTCTTTCAACTAAATTTAACCTCTCGACAATAGGGTCGGTTGGAATTTTAGGTTCAACTACCTCCTACATACAAATATCTATGTCAACTTGATGGGCATAATTTGTCATAAACACGAAATGCAACAAATAGTTTTAAAAGAGCATATACCACATCCGAATCATAACCCGGACGAGGGCCGATGGGGACGGATATCAAAACCATGGCACTATGTATAACAAACAATGTATGGGTAAGATAATTATACGAGTAACTATATATCCAAATAACACAATCATCAATTTTTTATATAAAACATTCATGAATAAGAGGCTCACCACAAGGTGGTGCCGGCGAAGGGACGTTACGGGCGATCGTCGGTGGTTACGACAGAGATTTAGAAGGCACTAAGTAAACCACACCTACATATGCAAACTAAGTGTTATTTTTGACCTCAAATTGCATTCAAATCAAATACTAGCACATATATATAATTCCTCCCAAATTACTAAACTCACAAATCAATCACTATATAAAGCACTGCAAGAGCTTATCTAGCAATGAGAGATGAAAGGACAAAGTTGCTAACCTTTGTGATCATTTGAATGGATGGGGGCCTTCAAATCTTGACAAATTTTGGGCAAAATGTGTGATGAGCTTGAGAGGAAGGGGGAAAGAACAGAGAGGAGAGGGAAAGGGGAAGAACAGAGCGAGCACGGATGGAGGAAGGGTTTATGTGTAGGATGACCTTTAGTACCGGTTCGTGATACGAACTGGTACTAAAGGTGCTGGAGGGGCCCCAGACTGACAACATCCTGCCATCACTCACTTTAGTACCGGTTTGTGGCACGAACCGGTGCTAAAGGTTCACCACGAACCGGTACTAATGATGTCCGCCCGCCTAGCCGTTGGAACCGGCACTAATGGACACATTAGTGCCGACTCAAATTCAAACCGGCACTAATGTGCTTCACATTTGACCCTTTTTCTACTAGTGTTCTCATCCCCGCCCCGCTCTGACGAGCTCCGACGACCGCATTTGTCCTGCTGCGTCCGCCCTCCCGCCCCGCTCTGACGAGCTCTCAGCTCCGACGACCGCGTCCCCTCAACCGAGGTTCTTCCCTGCGACCCCTGTGACCACTCCAGTACAGAGCAGGTTATCCTCTGTCTGTCCCCTGTGCGTCCTCTATATATGTATATTTCGAAACTGAAAATTGTGCTTGCTTGTTAGTTTAGTACTGAAAATTAGCCATATCATTGGACTGTTACTTCAATATTGAAAATAGTGCTGGAAAAATTTCTGGTTGTGTGTTTCTTTACCCTATATTGTCTCCATTGTCATGCATTAATCTGAGTTTTGACTGATGTGTTTATTGTCTTATTTTACAGAATTCCTGCTGATTAGTGTGCTATGCAATTGTGAGTGTTGTGCATTTGCAAGTGTTCTGCAATGGGAGAAATTGACAAGGGGATGCCTCAAATTGGCATGAAGTTTAGAAAACCGGATGAAGCTTGGCTATTTTGGGTTGCATATGGAGGCCGTGTTGGGTTTGATGTGAGGAAGAGAAACAAACATGTAAGCAAGATGGATGGTCAAGTGACTACATGCAAATTTGTTTGTTCCAATGAGGGTATAAGAAAGAAAGGGATAACAATCGATAATGAGCCAAAGCGTGTTAGAGCTGAAATAAGAACAAATTGCAAAATGCGCATGATTATATCACTCGATCGAGTAGCAATGAATTACGAAGTCACAGATCTTGTGTTGGAACACAATCATTACCTTGAATTGCCACAAACATGTCACTTGATGGAATCACAAAGGAAGATTTTGGAACTACAAGCTTTTGAAATAGAAGCTGCCGAGGATTCTGGAATCATTCCCAAAGCTGCACATGAGATTGCTTGTCGTCGAGTTGGTGGACCATTTAATCTCGCCTACACTTGTCGTGATCAAAAGAATTATTTGCAAAGCAAGCATCAAAGAGAGTTGGCTTTTGGTCAAGCCGGTAGTATGTTCAAGTATTTTCATGACAAAATGATTGAGAACCCATCTTTCCAATATTCTTTGCAGTTGGATTGTGAGGAAGATATAGCCAACATATTCTGGGCTGATGCTAAAATGGTTCTTGATTATTCACACTTTGGTGATGTTGTCACATTTGATACAACATTAGGCACAAATAAAGAATATAGGCCATTTGGTGTTTTTCTTGGACTCAATCAGTTTAGAGAAACCACCATTGTTGGTGCAGCCTTGCTATTTGATGAAACATGTGACTCATTTACATGGCTTTTTGAGACTTTTAGCTACACATAATGGGAGGCAACCTAGAACTATTTATACGGATCAAGATGCGACAATGGGCAAAGCTATAGAGAAAGTCTTCACGGAATCATATCATGGATTGTGCACCTTTCATATAATGCAAAATGCTGTTAAGCATATATGTCCATTGAAGGGTGAAGAAAAAGATGAAGAGGAGGGTGAAGGCAGCGGTCAAGATGAAGATGAAGAGTCTCATATTCTCACAGATTTTGGTGAATGCATGTATGGCTATGAGGACAAAGTAGAGTTTGAAGAGGCATTTAACAATATAAGTAAAGTGCACAAGCAAACTTGGTTAGATAGTATGTACAAGTTGAAAGAAAAATGGGCTGAATGTTATATGAGAGATGTGTTCAGTTTGGGAGTGAGAAGTACACAACTTAGTGAGAGCTTCAACAATTCATTGAAAAACCATTTGAAATCAGATTTTCATATTGTTCGGTTCTTGATGCATTTTGAGAGGACAGTGGAGGTAAAAAGAATAATGGAATTGCAATCTTAATTTGATCAAAGGAAGAAGTTGCCAAGAATCTTGATGCACACACCTATGTTGGTGCTAGCAAGAAAAGAATACACTCCATTATCTTTGAATATTTTCAAAGTGAATATGAGAGATCCATGGCTGCATGTGCTAGAGTGTTGGATGGAAATAACAAATTTGGGGTTGCTATTGGGAGTTTGCATGGTGATTTAGAATTTGAGGAGGAGCGCATAGTGATTGGTGATCCTTTGACCAAAACAGCTTCATGTAGTTGTGGAATGTTCAATCGGACAGGAATATTGCGTGGACATGGTCTCAAAGTTCTTGACTTGATGAATATAAAGACATTACCAACACATTATGTGTTAAAGAGATGGACTAGAGAAGCACGCAATGGAAGCATACAAGATAGACAAGGAAGGAATGTGGTAGAGAATCCAAAGTTTGAAGCTCAACTTTGGTACAGGGGTGTGTCTCACAAGTTTCACACTATGGCAGCTAAAGTAGCCAACTCTCTTGAGTGTGGTTTGATATTAGAAGATGCACTTGATTGCGTTGGTCCACAACTAGAGGAGAAACTCAATGCAACTACGGATGCTACGAACAAGCCATGTGATGACCTAGAAAATGTTGACCCAAATGTCACTACTAGGGAAAACCTTATACACAGAATCTTAGCAGCAACACGGCTTAAAAACAAACGCTGCTGCTAATTAGCAGTAGCGAGCTTCAAAAAAGAGCGCTACTAATGACTAAGTAGCAGTAGCGCTCTAGGTGAAAGAGTGCTTCTACTATAATTGCCACGGTGTTGCCCCCGGGCTAGATATAGTAGTAGCGCCCTTCCCATGGACGCGCTACTGCTAAAGAACTTAGTAGCAATGGTTTTCTTCAAAACACGCTACTGCTAAGTATCACCGCAACTAATTAAGTTTAGTCCCATACTGCTAAGCGAACAAGGTGTTTACCACCTTAAATATGCTACTTCTCAACCTATCTCGAGCACTTGGTCTTCATTGAACTATATGTGTATGATTTGTGGTTGCAATATGAATCCTCGCCTGTACCTATACAGGTACAGCGAGGATTCATGTTGACTATTTAGATTATACACAAAAAAGATCAATGATGACCAATGTATATTTTTGATATAACTGCTTCCATTAGCAGTAGCGGTTTTCACTGAAGCGCGCTATAGATAAGTTAGCTATAGCGCGTTTTCCATATGAGCGATACTACTAGTTCGAGTTAACCACCCCCCCAACTCAAAATTTCGCTAAGTCCTCCTTCCCCCCGGCCTGTTCCCCTACTCCTGTCGCCACCGCCCGAGCCCGAGCGCGCCTGCCCTCACCGCCGCCGCCCGAGCCCGCCCTCAACCTCACCGCCGCCGCCCGCCACCGCTCTCGACCTCACTCTCACCGCCCTCGACCTCACCGTCACCGCCCTCGACTGAGCCCGCCGCCCAGGACCGCCGCCTCCCGATCCCGAGCCTGCCCTCGCCGCCCCTCCATCGCCGAGCACCTCCCCGCCATCGTATCTCCCTCTGTAAGCCCCCCACCCCCTCTCTCTTTGCTTAGTTAGTAGATGATTTTAGTAGTAGTAGATGTTAATTTAGGGTTCATAGATAATGATTTTTAGAAGTAGTGGATATTAATTACTAGTAGTGATGGTAAACTAGTTGTATAATTAGCAGTAGTAGATGTTAATTAGTAGTAGATGTAGTAGTTAGATGTTAATTAGTAGTAGTAGATGTACTAGTTTCTTTCTATTTATAGTAAGTTTATATTTAGTAAGAACGAGTTGAATTAATAGAACTAGTTAAGTTTTAGTTGAACTAGTTAAGTTTTAGTTGAACTAGTAAAGTAAGTAAATTAATAACTAGTTGAACTACTTTATTTTTAGAAAGAACTAGTTTTTTTCTTTTTATACTAAATTTATATTTAGTAAGAACTAGTTGAATTAATAGAACTAGTTGAACATGTCATATTTGTTGTTATTTTTTAGTTTAAGCAATTATTTCATGTTTTGGTTACACCTTCGAGTGGCCTAAGTTTTGCCGGAGTGTTGATTAATTTCCGTTCCGGCAAATTTCAGGCGCTCGATATGTCCTTTTTTTAGCAAAGGTCATGCCGGATTTTTCTATGAATTCTGGCATGACTTGTGCTAGAATATGTACAAGTTTAATCTTTGAATTATGAACGTAGGAAATGTCGTACTCGGACGACGACAGTCTCCCGGGGGAGTGCAGCTGGTGCCACGATGATCGAGATATGTGCGACAGGTTCGTTGAGCTGGATGAAGATCGGCGCTTCAGCATTAAGGTCGAGG
This sequence comes from Triticum aestivum, assembly GCF_018294505.1. Lineage (NCBI taxonomy): Eukaryota > Viridiplantae > Streptophyta > Magnoliopsida > Poales > Poaceae > Triticum > Triticum aestivum. The sequence goes on along the minus strand of NC_057806.1, from coordinate 581,872,859 downwards.
AGACCTTCGATGTTGAAACAGTACGCAACAACGACAAGTGTATTTTTTCGTAATTAAGCATGACTTCAACTATTTCAACATCTAATTTTCATCTTTTACAATTCGACTAGCTTATCCCATGCCATGCAAGACGCTATGTCTTGGAGAGAATGGGTTTTGAATACCATGAAAATTATGAAACAAAGAAAATACACGTAAGGACCCATCATGATATCGATTTTGAAGTAAATCTGTACAATTCTCAGAGCGTAACCCATTTTGGTTGCGAAAATTGGGAAGCACTTTGCAAAATGTATGGTTTTTATGAGGGTATGATTGTCACCATGGATCTTGGTAATCCTGACATCGAGCAAGACAATATGGACATCTGGGTCCTTGTTGATACGCTTCCGATTCTACCACAATGTGAGTTTCTCAAACATAGTTATTAACTAATTTATATTGTTTATTTCGAAATAGTTGACAGCTTATTTCCATTGACAGCTTATTTTGAATCTTCAAAAATGTGTAGAAGATGGTAGACAAAACCCACTACACTGATGGCTCCGAATTAACTTATAAGGAGAAAAGTCATCTGATTGCTTATTGTACTTTTCTTGAGAATTACAATACCTATTATCGAACTCCTCCAAATTATGGTGAATACGTGCCACTAGTGCACGTGTTGAACCACGTTAACTTCTATGGAGATACCCTGGTAAGATTTTTTACTATTACGACATCCGTGCATCTTTTGCATACTCCTAAAACTAGTACATCATTGCTAACTACGAAGTTATTACTATGTTTTTCAACAGGAAATCCTGATGGATTGTGTGACTCATCTGCTGTATCAGAATGGTCGCCTTGCAGTTATGAACATACATCCAGGTGAATCTAAGGAGCTCACCTGTGCATATCGGATTTCTAAAAGCGGTGAACACATGCTAATCAAAGAATGGAAAAATGTTTGGTCATTCGCAAGGAGGTTCTTGGAAGTAACATTAAGCGAAAGGCAAGAATTGGAGACAGGATAATCTCCATTCTTCATAATGGAGAGTCAGGGGCTATCTTGTTTTTTGCTATTTTACCGTAGAGAATATAGTAGGTCCTAAGAGAATGTAGTAGGTCCTATGAGGTACAATATGTTTTTTATGTGATACAATGTGTTAGAATTGATGATGTGAGGAGTACTTGTGATTACGACTAGTGACCAATGATATGATGATGATATTTATTATATCATTGGGTGAAAGAACCGCGGATTAGTTTCAAGTGGATGTCCATCCACTTGAAACTAGTCCACATGGTTCTTTCACCCCGTGATGTAATAACTCATTATGATGTAAAAACAATTTCTAAATTTCTGTTGTATGAAAACTTATGTAAAGGTGTACGAATACAACATGAAATTAAAAAGAAATAAAATACGAAATAATAGTAGCAGCGCGGGCATGGAGAAGCGCTACTACTAATTACCAGTAGCGCTCCTCCGAGAACTCGCTACTACTAAGTCGATTTAGCAGTAGCGTGGGAGGAGGCACGCTACTGCTACACGTTAGCTGTAGCGGCTTATCAGTAGCGCATAACCCTGCGCTATTGATAGGTCCGCGCTGCTGCTAGACTTTTCCCTAGTAGTGTGTGCAACTAACTAGTGAGTTTCTTAGTGCCGCAAAGCTCAAGAAAAAAGAGGTTCAATCAAAAAACTTGAGGATAAAGAGAGGTTGGCTTGATAAGTTACTCAGGAGGAAGCGCAAACTAACTAAAGGTGCCTCGTCCAAAAAAACCAACAAAGGTATGTTCCCATCTATACATGATATATTGTTACCACTCATTCCTAGACTAAATACTGGAATTTTCATGGTAGCAACAAAAGAAAAATGATGGCACATGGTCTCAAGTAAGAGTGGAGAAGGATGATGTTGTACAACCTCAAGCAAATGTCAGGTACACACAACTGTTGATGGCTCCCCTTGGTGGTGTTTATGATGAAGATCTGTTCTAACATGTACAAGCTTGTTAGATAGTATTTTGAACATTTTGACTAGTATTTTGAACAAAGATGACAATAGTATTTTGGATTTTGGGGGCTGACTATAGTCTTTCGTGGCCTAAGTGTGCCAGTAGATTGGCCTAATTTATGTACTTCAAGGATTATGTAAGAACAGATTGTTGTTGCCAAATTTGAGTTACTAATACTCAAAGATTATACATTGTTCAATTCATTTTGATTTTATTTTCTAATTGATTGTCTAATGAATGCCTCAGTTCAACTCTTCTTCAGTTCATTTTTGGTACTAAATTCTGCAGATTAAACACTTTATTGATGCTGTCCCTATTTTCATTTTACTGAATTTTGTATCCTGGAGTTGTGCAGTGCTAACTGCTAAATGAGTTTGCTGTTCGTGTGTAGTACAGACATGTCCTCGCTGCTTCTGTCCAGGGCGCCTGTGGCAGTCCGAGCGGGCGGGTGGACGGGCCATCAGAACGTGCGGAGGCAGCCGCCAGAGGGTAGGCGGACGGAGCAGCCAGAGGTGGGCGGCCGTCGAGGTCGTTTCCTCATGTCCTGGAGGAGCAGCCGGAGCAGCTCGTCTCCCTTCCCCTCAGCGACGGGACCAGCAGCTCGCCTCGCGTCATCGCGCGTGGAGCAGAGGAAGGGGATGCCAGCAAACCATGGACGGCGGCGGCGGACGGCCATCTCTTCCGTCGGCAGCGGCGGCGGGTGCCTCCGCCGCGGACGAACCTCGGGAGACGCGGGTGATTCGGGAGCTCCTCCGCTCGATGGGGCTCGGCGAGGGCGAGTACGAGCGGCGCGTCGTGCATCACGTGCGTGAGAAAGAAAAAGGATCGAGCGGACTGGTCCAATTTTAGGTTGACTCGCTGCAGTCCGTCAGACGGGGAGCGGATGGTGGATTGTGGGCCTCAGGGCACAGCGTGCCCTGCCTTGAGCGTGCCCTGCCTCAGTCCACCGCACGCGGCGCCCCCACCCTGCTCCCAACCGCCGCCCCGGTCTCTAACCACCGACGACGCCCCAGATGCGCCGCACCACGCGCCGGCCAGCTCCACGCCATACCGCGCCGCGCGCCCTCCGCCCCAACCACCTCTGTCGCCTCCACACTATTCCCGAGCACCGCCCCCTGCCGCCGGGCCCCTGCTCCCGAGCGCCACCGCCCGCCGCCGGGACACTACTCTGGAGCATTGCCCAGGGCCCATGCCCCCATCCCCAACTCTCACCAGGCCCCCTAGCTTCACCGCCCAGGCAACATCGCTGCCCCCGGGCGATGCCCAGGGCCCCGCACCGCTGACAGCCGTCGCCCTGGATCTCCTCTCCCAACCTTCGCCGGGGCCGCCTCCTCTACCAGTCGCCGCCGTGGTATCACCGGCGACCCTCCCCTGTTGTCGTCTCCCTCCTCCCTTCTTAATTCCTCACCCACCGGTTGGGCTCTGCTTGGATTTTGGCCGCGGGATCCGTCCGTCCCTACACCACGTGGGTTTTGATGACTGCAGACGAGCGAGATCGATGGCAACCGACGTCAACCACCGGTGCACTCGCCATGCCCAGTCACCTTTGTACTCTCTCGGCTTCGACGACAGCTCGGGTAACTAGTGCTCGTAGCCAGTGTCTGAAGTTCAGCTGTATGTTTAGGTGCAAAAAACTGATGTTTTGGTTAGTTGGTTTTAATTTCAGTCTTCTTCCAAGTTTATATTTCCAAAAATGCATCAACGCTGTGGAGAGTTAATTGTTTTTGTGTACTTGTATCAAGCCTTGTGTTTAATGGAGAGAGATAGAGACATTTGTGGCCGACGAGAGCACTAACCGTCTTTTCTCTTGAAGATTTCACCTCCGATCAGTGCTCCATGCTCCCCACCGACGCACCCCGTCGCCGTCCACCGAGCCACCTCGCCACCACTTGCAGAAGGAGGAGGCCTCGGCCTGAAGCTAGAGGAGGACTCGACCTGCATCTGCAGATGGGTGGCGGCGGGAGGTTACTTCTTTGGGCTATATTCGACAGGTCGGAGCATTGCTGCCCATCTATGCTCCCGCGTGCCCGTTCTCCCATCAATATCTATTTTTGCTCTCTTGCGTGTGAAACAAATATTTCCTCTACCAATTGATACTCTAATTGTCTTGTGAACATTTCAGAGTACGTCAATGAATGGATGGTTTCTGAAGATTTCCAACTTGAAGGGCTCACCTTTTATACACATGAATGCACGGTGCATACGCCACGCTTCATTATGCTATGGATGCTTGTCTTACCCAACCTCTGGATAACATGTAGCGGCAATATTCAGAAATACATTTGATAACCAATGGAATATTTCTGCTCTCTAATGGCTCGTTGTTTGGCTTTGGTTTTGTCAACAGTGGTGTATCGGAGAGCCCATCCTACCTTCTTGCAGTGGTCCACCCCGGTCACCACAATCGGCGATGTGGATCGGCCGCCGCTGTCCCGAGCAGGGGACCTCACAAACCACGCCCCAACCGTCCGCGCGCGTCAATGGGTCGCTGCCCCATTCCTCCGTCTCCCTGATGATGCTACCAGGCAGAGGCTCCCCCACCACCGCGCAGACTACTACCGGTGCAGCTTCACTGCCGCACCATGGCGTTCATCGACGCCTCCTCCGGCCATTCAAGTACGCGGCCCGTGGAGGTTCACAACTACAGGGCCCCCGGAATCCTACTCCTGCCATGCTCAGACGAGGAAGGTTTCGGCCTCATACTTCTGATTTCATATTTGATACATCTCCAACGTATCTATAATTTTTGATTGCTTCATGCTATATTATCTACTGTTTTAGAATATATTGGGCTTTATTTTCCACTTTTATATTATTTTTGGGACTAACCTATTAACCGGAGGCTCAGCCCAGAATTGCTGTTTTTTTGCCTATTTCAGTGTTTCGAAGAAACGGAATATCAAACGGAGTCCAAACGGAATGAAACCTTCGGGAACGTGATTTTCTCACCGAATGTGATCCAGGAGAATTGGACCCTACGCCAAGGCATCGGAGAGGCGGTCACGAGGGTGGGGCGCGCCCCCCGCCCTAGGGCGCGCCCCCTGCCTCGTGGGCCCCTCGGTGCTCCTCCGACGTACTTGTTCCTCCTATATATACCTACGTACCCCCAAACAAACAGAATAGAAGCCAAAAACCTAATTCCACCGCCGCAACTTTCTGTATTCACGAGATCCCATCTTGGGGCCTGTTCCGGAGCTCCGCCGAAGAGGGCCGTCATCACGGAGGGCTTCTACATCATCATAGCCTCTCCGATGAAGTGTGAGTAGTTTACCTCAGACCTTCGGGTCCATAGCTAGTATCTAGATGGCTTCTTCTCTCTTTTTGGATCTCAATACAAAGTTCTCCCCCTCTCTTGTGGAGATCTATTCGATGTAATCTTCTTTTTGCGGTGTGTTTGTTGAGACCCATGAATTGTGGGCTTATGATCAAGTCTATCTATGAATAATATTTGAATCTTCTCTGAATTCTTTTATGTATGATTGGTTATCTTTGCAAGTCTCTTCAAATTATCCGTTTGATTTGGCCAACTAGATTGGTAGTTCTTGCCATGGTAGAAGTGCTTAGCTTTGGGTTCGATCTTGCAGTGTCCTTTCCTAGTGACAGAAGGGGCAGCAAGACACGTATTGCATCGTTGCCATCGATGATAACAAGATGGGGTTTATTTCATATTGCATGAATTTATCTCTCTACATCATGTCATCTTGCTTAAGGCGTTACTCTGTTTTTAACTTAATACTCTAGATGCATGCTGGATAGCGGTCGATGAGTGGAGTAATAATAGTAGATGCAGAATCGTTTCGGTCTACTTGTCACGGACATGATGCCTATATACATGATCATGCCTAGATATTCTCATAACTATGCTCAATTCTGTCAATTGCTCAACAGTAATTTGTTCACCCACCGTAGAATACTTATACTCTTGAGAGAAGCCACTAGTGAAACCTATGGCCCCCGGTTCTATTCTCATCATATTAATCTCCATCACTTTAATCTTGCTTTGCTTTTTTACTTTGTTTTTACTTTTTACTTTGCATCTCTATACCAAAAATAGCAAAAATATTATATCTATCAGATCTCACTCTCGTAAGTGACCGTGAAGGGATTGACAACCCCTAATCGCGTTGGTTGCGAGTAGCTATCGTTTTGTGCAGGTACGAGGGACTTGAGCGTGGCCTCCTACTGGATTGATACCTTGGTTCTCAAAAACTGAGGGAAATACTTATGCTACTCTGCTGCATCATCCCTTCCTCTTTGGTGAAAACCAACGCAAACTCAAGACGTAGCAAGAAGGATTTCTGGCGCCGTTGCCAGGGAGTCTACGCAAAAAGTCAACATACCAAGTACCCATCACAATCCCTATCTCTCGCATTACATTATTTGCCATTTGCCTCTCGTTTTCCTCTCCCCCACTTCACCCTTGCCGTTTTATTCGCCCTCTCTCTCTCTCTATTTACCTCTTTTGCCCGCTTGAATTTTGTTTGCTCGTGTGTTGGATTGCTTGTTTGTCGCGATGGCTCAAGATACTATCAAATTGTGTGACTTCACCAATACCAATAATAATGATTTGCTTAGCACTCCAATTGCTCCTCTTGCCGATACTGAATCTTGTGAAATCAATACTCCTTTGTTGAATCTTGTGAAGATGCCGCTACTCATCTGAATACCTTCGTTGATTTATGTGATATGCAAAAGAAAAAAGATGTTGATAATGATGTCATTAAATTGAAGCTATTTCCTTTTTCGCTTAGAGATCATGCTAAAGCTTGGTTTTCGTCTTTGCCTAATAATAGTATTGATTCTTGGAACAAGTGCAAAGATGCTTTTATCTCTAAGTATTTCCCTCCCGCTAAGATCATCTCTCTTAGAAACGATATTATGAATTTTAGGCAACTTGATCATGAACATGTTGCACAAGCTTGGGAGTGAATGAAATTAATGATACGTAATTGCCCTACTCATGGTTTGAATTTGTGGATGATTATACAAAAATTTTATGCCGGATTGAATTTTGCTTCTAGAAATCTTTTAGATTCGGCCGCGGGAGGCACTTTTATGGAAATCACTTTAGGAGATGCTACTAAACTACTAGATAATATTATGCTTAATTATTCTCAATCGCATACTGAAAGATCTTCTAATAAAAAAGTGCATGCGATAGAAGAAATCAATGTTTTGAGTGGAGAGATGGATGAACTTATGAAATTATTTGCTACTAAGAGTGTTTCTTCTGATCCTAATGATATGCCTTTGTCTACTTTGATTGAGAATAACAATGAATCTATGGATGTGAATTTTGTTGGTAGGAATAATTTTGGTAACAACACTTATAGAGGGAATTTTAATCCTAGGCCATATCCTAGTAATCCTTCTAATAACTATGGGAATTCCTACAACAACTCTTATGGAAATTATAATAAGATGCCCTCTGAATTTGAGAATAGTGTTAAAGAGTTTATGAATTCACAAAAGAATTTTAATGCTTTGCTTGAAGAGAAATTGCTTAAAGTTGATGATTTGGCTAGAAACGTTGATAGAATTTCTCTTGAGATTGATTCTTTAAAGCTTAGATCTATTCCACCTCGGCACGATATCAATGAGTCTCTCAAAGCCATGAGAATTTCCATTGATGAGTGCAAGGAAAGAACCGGTGGGATGCGTGCTTCCAAAGATGCCTTTATTAAAGCGTGTTCTTCCAATTCCTATGAAAATCAAGATGAAGATCTAAAAGTTATTGATGTGTCCCCTATTAAATCTTTATTTTGCAATATGAATCTTGTTGAAAGTGAATATGATCTTCCTTTACCAAGAAGGCGTTCTAAAAATTCAGATTATTTAGATCTTTATGATGAAATTGATGAAAGTGGGATTGAAAGAAATAAAAATCTAGATGTTGCTAAACCCACTATATTGGATTTCAAGGAATTTAATTATGAAAGTTGATCTTTAATTGATTATATTTCCTTGTTGCAATCCGTGCTAAATTCTCCACATGCTTATAGTCAAAATAAAGCCTTCACCGAACATATTGTTGATGCCTTGATGCAATCTTATGAAGAAAAACTTGAGTTGAAAGTTTCTATCCCTAGAAAACTCTATGATGAGTGGGAACCAACTATTAAAATTAAAATTAAAGATCATGAGTTTTATGCTTTGTGTGATTTGGGTGCTAGTGTCTCTACTATTCCCAAGACTTTGTGTGATATGCTTGATTTCCGTAATTTTGATGATTGCTCTCTAAACTTGCATCTTGCGGATTCCACTATTAAGAAACCTATGGGAAGGATTAATGATGTTCTTATTGTTGCAAATAGAAATTATGTGCCCGTAGATTTCATTGTTCTTGATATAGATTGCAATCCTTCTTGCCCAATTATTCTTGGTAGACCTTTCCTTAGAACGGTTGGTGCGATTATTGATATGAAGGAAGGGAATATTAGATTTCAATTTCCATTAAAAAGGGCATGGAACAATTTCGAAGAAAGAAAATAAAATTACCATATGAAACTATCATGAGAGCCACTTATGGATTGCCTACCAAAGATGGCAATACCTAGATCTATCCTCGCTTTTATGCCTAGCTAGGGGCGTTAAACGATAGCGCTTGTTGGGAGGCAACCCAATTTTATTTTTATTCCTTGCTTTTTGCTCCTGTTTAGTAATAAATAAATTATTTAGACTCTTTTTTGGTTGTGTTTTTGTGTTTAATTAGTGTTTGTGCCAAGTAGAACCGTTGGGAAGACTTGGGGGAAGTCTTGTTGAACTTGCTGTAAAAAAATAGAAACTTTAGCGCTCACGAGAACTGCTGTAATTTTTATTTGAAGAGCACTACTTAGTTAATTATTTTTGCAGATGATTAATAGATAAATTCCTCACGTCCATCAATTTATTTTAGAATTTTTGGGGTTCCAGATCTTGCGCTAGCTACAGATTACTACAGACTGTTCTGTTTTTGACAGATTCTGTTTTTCGTGTGTTGTTTGCTTATTTTGATGAATCTATGGTTAGTAAAATAGTTTATAATCCATAGAGAAGTTGGAATACAGTAGGTTTAACACCAATATAAATAAATAATGAGTTCATTACAGTACCTTGAAGTGGTCTTTTGTTTTCTTTCGCTAACGGAGCTCACGAGTTTTCTACTTTAAGTTTTGTGTTGTGAAGTTTTCAAGTTTTGGGTGAATTCTTGTGATGGATTATGGAACAAGGAGTGGCAAGAGCCTAAGCTTGGGGATTCCCATGGCACCCCCAAGATAATCCAAGGACACCAAAAATTCAAAGCTTGGGGATGCCCCGGAAGGCATCCCCTCTTTTGTCCACTTCCATCGGTAATTTACTTGGAGCTATATTTTTATTCACCAACATGATATGTGTTTTGCTTGGATCATCTTATATTATTTGTGTCTTTGTGTCTTAGTATTCCACAATCATCTTTGCTTTACACACCTTTTGAGAGAGCCATACATGAATTAAAATTTGATAGAATACTCTATGTGCTTCACTTATATCTTTTGAGCGTTATAGTTTTGCTCTATGTGCTTCACTTATATCTTTTGAGCGTTATAGTTTTGCTCTATGTGCTTCACTTATATCTTTTGAGGTATGTAGTTTTGCTCTATGTGCTTCACTTATATCTTTTGAGCGTTATAGTTTTGCTCTATGTGCTTCACTTAGATCTTTTAGAGCACGGTGGTGGATTTGTTTTAAAGAAACTATTGATCTCTCATGCTTCACTTAAATTATTTTGAGAGTCTCTTAAGAGCATGGTAATTTGCTTAATAATAATATGCTTGGTATTCAAGATTTGTGAAACTTTCTTTTGAGTGTGTTGAATACTAAGAAAAGATTGAAACATGATAATTGTTTTGAGATATGGAGGTGATAATATTAAAGTCATGCTAGTTGAGTAGTTGTGAATTTAAAGAATACTTGTGTTAAAGTTTGTGATTCCCGTAGCATGCATGTATGGTGAACCGTTATGTGATGAAGTCAGAGCATGATTTATTTATTGATTGTCTTCCTTATGAGTGGCGGTCGGGGACGAGCGATGGTCTTTTCCTACCAATCTATCCCCCTAGGAGCATGCGCGTAATACTTTGCTTTGATAACTTCTAGATTTTTGCAATAAGTATATGAGTTCTTTATGACTAATGTTGAGTCCATTGATTATACGCACTCTCACCCTTCCACCTTTGCTAGCCTCTCTAATACCGCGCATCTTTCGCCGGTATCATAGACCTACCATATACCTTCCTCAAAATAGCCACCATACCTACCTATTATGGCATTTCCATAGCCATTCCGAGATATATTGCCATGCAACTCTCCACCGTTCCGTTCATGACACATTCATCATTGTCATATTGCATATCCCGGTACACCGCCAGAGGCATTCATATAGAGTCATATTTTGTTCTAAGTATCGAGTTGTAATTGTTGAGTTGTAAGAAAAATAAAAGTGTGATGATCATCATTATTAGAGCATTGTCCCAGTGAGGAAAGGATGATGGAGACTATGATTCCCCCATAAGTCGGGATGAGACTCCGGACGAAAAATAAATAAAAGAGGCCAAAGAAGCCCAAATGAAAATAGGCCATAAAAAGGGAGAAAAGTCCCAAATAAAAAGATATATATATATATATATATATAAATATATATATATATAATGAGAGAAAAAGAGAGAAGGGACAATGTTACTATCTTTTTACCACACTTGTGCTTTAAAGTAGCACCATGATCTTCATAGTAGAGAGTCTCTCATGTTATCACATTCATATACTAGTGGGAATCTTTCATTATAGAACTTGGCTTGTATATTACAATGATGGGCTTCCTCAAATTGCCCTAGGTCTTCATGAGCAAGCAAGTTGGATGCACACCCACTTAGTTTCTTTTTGAGCTTTCATATACTTATAGCTCCAGTGCATCCGTTGCATGGCAATCCCTACTCACATTGATATCTATTGATGGCATCTCCATAGCCCGTTGATACGCCTAGTTGATGTGAGACTATCTTCTCCTTTTTGTCTTCTCCACAACCACCATTCTATTCCACCCATAGTGCTATATCCATGGCTCACACTCATGTATTGCGTGAAGATTGAAAAAGTTAGGGTATGAAACAATTGATTGGCTTGTTATCGGGGTTGTGCATGATTTAAATACTTTGTGTGGTGAAGATAGAGCATAGCCAGACTATATGATTTTGTAGGGATAACTTTCTTTGGCCATGTTATTTTGAGAAGACATAATTGCTTTGTTAGTATGCTTGAAGTTGTAACATCCCAAATTTTCAATTTGGAATGTTATGCATTAGATCATCATTGCATAGCATATTTTATTTTGCATTTTGGTTGATCCTAGAAATTCTACGCAACTCAAGGACCCACGGAGAGAGTTGGGGATTTCGTTATTTTCATATTTGAGTTCTCTCAAATTTTGAGACACTAGTAGAAAACAGGGCTTTGGTCCAGCCCGGGTCAGCCCATTAGTCCCGGTTCAGTCCAGAACGGGGACCAATGTGGGCATTGGTCCCGGTTCGTGAGACCAGGGGCCTGGCCGGGCCACGTGGGCCATTGGTCCCGGTTCATCTGGACATTTTGGTCCCGGTTGGTGGGATGAACCGGGACCAATGGGCCTCGCTCCTGGCCCACCACCATTGGTCCTGGTTGGTGGCTTGAACCGGGACCAAAGGCTCCCCTTTAGTCCCGGCTCATGTCACCAACCGGGACTAATGAGGTGCCTATATATACACCTCGCTCGCGAGCAGAGCACCCCAGTGCTCTATTTTTCTCTGGCCGAGGGGGAGAGGGCCTGGTGGTGCTCTAGGGCACCTCCTATGCACACAAGTTGTTTGATGGAATGCCCAAGCCACACTACTTAAGCTTTCTCCTCTCCTAGCTCGACCTCCAAGCTCCATTTTTCATAATATTTGTCTAGGTTTAGCGGTCCGTCACGCCCCGTCCCCGTCTTCATCGCCGTCGATCACCCGCACCGAGCTCATCGCCGGCACCACCGTGGTGAGCCTCTTGTTCTTATCTTCTTTCTAAAAGGAAAAATATTCTTACTTGTATGTTTACATAGATACTTGTATTATTTTCTTACTTTTATTATTGCATCTTATATAGTATGATGGTTTTGGTATCCGCCCCCGTCGGCCCTCGTCCTGTCTATGATTCGGATGTGGTATATATATTATCTTTATAACTATTGGTTCATTTATTGTTTATGAAAATTATGCCGACCAACGTGACATAGATTTTATTTATGTAGGATGTATGTGAATCGGAAATGCCAACCGACCCTATTGTCGAGAGGTTAAATTTAGTTGAAGAAGAAAACAATTTGTTGAAGGAAAAAATAAAAAAATTGAGGAGGAGAAGATGATATTGGAGTTGCATGTTGCGGATGTCGTCGATGATCATAAGATCAAGATGGATGCAATGCGCTTAAAGGTTAGAAAGATTAGAAAATATGCCATTCATACCGAGGCTTGGTATCATTATGCCGTTGGATCAATTGTTACCTTGGTTGCGATTATGATCGCATTTGTTTTCGCATTGAAATGTTTTACATAGTTTCAATGTATGGTTTAATTAGTTAGACGCTCTAGAGAGCTATATGTTGTTAGATGAGAACTATGTATGCACTTTGGTTTTAATGTGATGATGAACTTCTATTAATTTGGACACTTAATTATATATAATGCACGCAGATGAACCGGCAATGGATGTACGGTGATAGACACACCCGCGAGTACATTAAGGGCATGCATGAGTTTCTCGATGCGGCTGAGGCAAACAAGCAGAATGGTTTTATGTGTTGTCCATGCACTCAATGTGGGAATACGAGGTCTTACTCTAACCGGAAAATCCTTCACTCCCACCTGCTTTACAAGGGTTTCATGCCACACTATAATGTTTGGACGAGGCACGGAGAAATAGGAGTTATGATGGAAGACGGCGAAGAAGAAGAGTATGATGACAACTATGTGCCCCCTGAATATGGTGATGCTGCAACGGGGGGGAGCTGGTGAAGATCAAGAGGAACCAGACGATGTGCCCAATGATGCTACAACGGGTGAAGCTACTGAAGATCAAGAGGAACCAGACGATGTGCCCGATGATGATGATCTCCGCCGGGTCATTGTCGATGCAAGGACGCAGTGCGAAAGTCAAAAGGAGAAGCTGAAGTTCGATCGCATGTTAGAGGATCAGAAAAAAGGGTTATACCCCAATTGCGAAGATGGCAACACAAAGCTCGGTACCGTACTGGAATTGCTGCAGTGGAAGGTAGAGAATGCTGTGGCTGACAAAGGATTTGAGAAGCTACTAAAAATATTAAAGAAGAAGCTTCCAAAGGATAACGAATTGCCCGACAGTACATATGCAGCAAAGAAGGTCGTATGCCCTCTAGGATTGGAGGTGGAGAAGATACATGCATGCCCTAATGACTGCATCCTCTACCGCGGTGCACACAAGGATCTGAACGCATGCCTGGTATGCGGTGCATTGCGGTATAAGATCAGACGAGATGACCCTGGTGATGTTGTTGGCGAGCCCCTCAGGAAGAGGGTTACTGCGAAGGTGATGTGGTATGCTCCTATAATAGCACGCTTGAAACTTCTATTCAGAAACGAAGAGCATGCCAAGTTGATGCGATGGCACAGTGAGAACCGAAAGAAAGATGGGAAGTTGAGAGCACCTGCTGACGGGTCGCAGTGGAGAAAAATCAAGAAAAAGTACTGGGATGAGTTTGCAAAGGACCCAAGGAATGTATGATTTGCTTTAAGCGCGGATGGCATTAATCCTTCCGAGGAGCAGAGCAGCAATCACAGCACCTGGCCCGTGACTCTATGTATGTATAACCTTCCTCCTTGGATGTGCATGAAGCGGAAGTTCATTATGATGCCAGTTCTCATCCAAGGCCCTAAGCAACCCAGCAACGAAATTGATGTGTACCTAAGGCCATTAGTTGAAGAACTTTTACAGCTGTGGAACGGAAACGCTGTACGTACGTGGGATGAGCACAGATAGGAGGAATTTAACCTTAAGGCGTTGCTGTTCATGACCATCAATGATTGGCCCGCTTTCAGTAACGTTTCAGGACAGACAAACTAAGGATACCACGCATGCACGCACTGTTTAGATGACACTGAAAGTATATACCTGGACAAATGCAGGAAGAATGTGTACCTGGGCCATCGTCGATTTCTTCCGACCAACCATCAATGTCAAAAGAAATGCAAGCATTTCAAAGGCGAGGCAGATCACCGGAAGAAGCCCGCCATGCGCACCGGTGATCACGTGCTTGCTATGGTCAATGATTTACACTACGTAATCTTTGGAAAGGCTCCTGGTGGACTAGCTATTCCGAATGACGCTGAGGGACACGCACCCATGTGGAAGAAGAAATCTATATTTTGGGACCTACCCTACTTGAAAGACCTAGAGGTCCGCTCCTCAATAAAGGGATGCACGTGACGAAGAACCTTTGCGTGAACCTGCTAGGCTTCTTGGGCGTGTATGGGAAGACAAAAGATACACCTGAGGCACGGGAGGACCTGCAACATTTGCACGAAAAAGACGGCATGCCTCCGAAGCAGTATAAAGGTCCTGCCAGCTACGCTCTTACGAAAGAAGAGAAAGAAATCTTCTTTGAATGCCTGCTCAGTCTGAAGGTCACGACTGGCTTCTCGTCAAATATAAAGGGAATAATAAATATGCCCGAGAAAAAGTTTCAGAACCTAAAGTCTCAAGACTGCCACGTGATTATGACGCAACTGCTTCCGGTTGCATTGAGGGGGCTTCTACCGGAAAATGTCCGATTACCATTGTGAAGCTATGTGCATTCCTCAATGCAATCTCTCAGAAGGTGATCGATCCAGAAATCGTACCAAGGCTAAGGAGTGATGTGGCGCAATGTCTTGTCAGTTTCGAGCTGGTGTTCCCACCATCCTTCTTCAATCTCATGACGCACGTCCTAGTTCATCTAGTCGACGAGATTGTCATCCCGGGGCCCGTATTTCTACACAATATGTTCCCCTTTGAGAGGTTCATGGGAGTCCAAAAGAAATATGTCCATAACCGCGCTAGGCCAGAAGGAAGCATCCCCCTCCTCCCTTCTTAATTCCTCACCCACCGGTTGGGCTCTGCTTGGATTTTGGCCGCGGGATCCGTCCGTCCCTACACCACGTGGGTTTTGATGACTGAAGATGAGTGAGATCGATGGCAACCGATGTCAACCACCGGTGCACTCGCCATGCCCAGTCACCTTTGTACTCTCTCGGCTTCGACGACAGCTCGGGTAACTAGTGCTCGTAGCCAGTGTCTGAAGTTCAGCTGTATGTTTAGGTGCAAAAAACTGATGTTTTGGTTAGTTGGTTTTAATTTCACAGTCTTCTTCCAAGTTTATATTTCCAAAAATGCATCAACGTTGTGGAGAGTTAATTGTTTTTGTGTACTTGTATCAAGCCTTGTGTTTAATGGAGAGAGATAGAGACATTTGTGGCCGACGAGAGCACTAACCGGCTTTTCTCTTGAAGAATTCATCTCCGATCAGTGCTCCATGCTTCCCACCGGCGCACCCCGTCGCCGTCCATCGAGCCACCTCGCCACCACTTGCAGAAGGAGGAGGCCTCAGCCTGAAGCAAGAGGAGGACTCGACCTGCATCTACAGATGGATGGCGGCGGGAGGTTACTTCTTTGGGCTCTATTCGACAGGTCGGAGCATTGCTGCCCATCTACGCTCCCGCGTGCCCGTTCTCCCATCAATATCTATTTTTGCTCTCTTGCATGTGAAACCAATATTTCCTCTACCAAATGATACTCTAATTGTCTTGTGAACATTTCAGAGTACGTCAATGAATGGATGGTTTCTGAAGATTTCCATCTTGAAGGGCTCACCTTTTATACACATGAATGCACGGTGCATACGCCACGCTTCATTATGCTATGGATGCTTGTCTTACCCAACCTCTGGATAACATGAAGCGGCAATATTCAGAAATACATTTGATTACCAATGGAATATTTCTTCTCTCTAATGGCTCGTTGTTTGGCTTTGGTTTTGTCAACAGTGGTGTATCGGAGAGCCCATCCTACCTTCTTGCAGTGGTCCACCCCGGTCACCACAATCGGCTATGTGGATCGGCCGCCGCTGTCCCGAGCAGGGGTCCTCACAAACCACGCCCCAACCATCCGCGTGCGTCAATGGGTCGCTGCCCCATTCCTCCGTCTCCCTGATGATGCTACCAGGCAGAGGCTCCCCCACCACCGCGCAGACTACTACCGGTGCAGCTTCACTGCCGCACCATGGCATTCATCGACGCCTCCTCCGGCCATTCAAGTACGCAGCCCGTGGAGGTTCACAACTACAGGGCCCCCGAAATCCTACTCTTGCCATGCTCAGACGAGGAAGGTTTCGGCCTCATACCTCTGATTTCATACTTGATACATCTCCAACGTATCTATAATTTTTGATTGCTTCATGCTATATTATCTACTGTTTTAAAGTATATTGGGCTTTATTTTCCACTTTTATATTATTTTTGGGACTAACCTATTAACCGGAGGCTCAGCCCAGAATTGCTGTTTTTTTGCCTATTTCAGTGTTTCGAAGAAACGGAATATCAAACAGAGTCCAAACAGAATGAAACCTTCGGGAACGTGATTTTCTCACCGAATGTGATCCAGGAGAATTGGACCCTACGCCAAGGCATCGGAGAGGCGGTCACGAGGGTGGGGGGCGCCCCCCGCCCTAGGGCGCGCCCCCTGCCTCGTGGGCCCCTCGGTGCTCCTCCGACGTACTTGTTCCTCCTATATATACCTACGTACCCCCAAACAAACAGAAGAGGAGCCAAAAACCTAATTCCACTACCGCAACTTTCTGTATTCACGAGATCCCATCTTGGGGCCTGTTCCAGAGCTCCGCCGGAGAGGGCCGTCATCACGGAGGGCTTCTACATCATCATAGCCTCTCCGATGAAGTGTGAGTAGTTTACCTCAGACCTTCGGGTCCATAGCTAATATCTAGATGGCTTCTTCTCTCTTTTTGGATCTCAATACAAAGTTCTCCCCCTCTCTTATGGAGATCTATTCGATGTAATCTTCTTTTTGCGGTGTGTTTGTTGAGACCCATGAATTGTGGGCTTATGATCAAGTCTATCTATGAATAATATTTGAATCTTCTCTGAATTCTTTTATGTATGATTGCTTATCTTTGCAAGTCTCTTTGAATTATCCGTTTGATTTGGCCAACTAGATTGGTAGCTCTTGCCATGGTAGAAGTGCTTAGCTTTGGGTTCGATCTTGCAGTGTCCTTTCCCAGTGACAGAAGGGGCAGCAAGACACGTATTGCATCGTTGCCATCGAGGATAACAAGATGGGGTTTATTTCATATTGCATGAATTTATCTCTCTACATCATGTCATCTTGCTTAAGGCGTTACTCTGTTTTTAACTTAATACTCTAGATGCATGCTGGATAGCGGTCGATGAGTGGAGTAATAATAGTAGATGCAGAATCGTTTCGGTCTACTTGACACAGACATGATGCCTATATACATGATCATGCCTAGATATTCTCATAACTATGCTCAGTTCTGTTAATTGCTCAACAGTAATTTGTTCACCCACCGTAGAATACTTATACTCTTGAGAGAAGCCACTAGTGAAACCTATGGCCCCCGGTTCTATTCTCATCATATTAATCTCCATCACTTTAATCTTGCTTTGCTTTTTTACTTTGCTTTTACTTTTTACTTTGCATCTCTATACCAAAAATAGCAAAAATATTATATCTATCAGATCTCACTCTCGTAAGTGACCGTGAAGGGATTGACAACCCCTAATCGCGTTGGTTGCGAGTAGCTATCGTTTTGTGCAGGTACGAGGGACTTGAGCGTGGCCTCCTACTGGATTGATACCTTGGTTCTCAAAAACTGAGGGAAATACTTACGCTACTCTGCTGCATCATCCCTTCCTCTATGGTGAAAACCAACGCAAGCTCAAGACGTAGCAAGAAGGATTTCTAGCGCCGTTGCCAGGGAGTCTACGCAAAAAGTCAACATACCAAGTACCCATCACAATCCCTATCTCTCGCATTACATTATTTGCCATTTGCCTCTCGTTTTCCTCTCCCCCACTTCACCCTTGCTGTTTTATTCGCCCTCTCTCTCTCTACCCTGCCTCTCTATTTACCTCTTTTGCCCGCTTGAATTTTGTTTGCTCGTGTGTTGGATTGCTTGTTTGTCGCGATGGCTCAAGATACTACCAAATTTTGTGACTTCACCAATACCAATAATAATGATTTCCTTAGCACTCCGATTGCTCCTCTTGCCGATACTGAATCTTGTGAAATCAATACTCCTTTGTTGAATCTTGTGAAGATGCCGCTACTCATCTGAATACCTTCGTTGATTTATGTGATATGCAAAAGAAAAAAGATGTTGATAATGATGTCATTAAATTGAAGCTATTTCCTTTTTCGCTTAGAGATCATGCTAAAGCTTGGTTTTCGTCTTTGCCTAATAATAGTATTGATTCTTGGAACAAGTGCAAAGATGCTTTTATCTCTAAGTATTTCCCTCCCGCTAAGATCATCTCTCTTAGAAACGATATTATGAATTTTAGGCAACTTGATCATGAACATGTTGCACAAGCTTGGGAGTGAATGAAATTAATGATACGTAATTGGCCTACTCATGGTTTGAATTTGTGGATGATTATACAAAAAATTTATGCCGGATTGAATTTTGCTTCTAGAAATCTTTTAGATTCGGCCGCGGGAGGCACTTTTATGGAAATCACTTTAGGAGATGCTACTAAACTACTAGATAATATTATGGTTAATTATTCTCAATGGCATACTGAAAGATCTTCTAATAAAAAAGTGCATGCGATAGAAGAAATCAATGTTTTGAGTGGACAGATGGATGAACTTATGAAATTATTTGCTACTAAGAGTGTTTCTTCTGATCCTAATGATATGCCTTTGTCTACTTTGATTGAGAATAACAATGAATCTATGGATGTGAATTTTGTTGGTAGGAATAATTTTGGTAACAACACTTATAGAGGGAATTTTAATCCTAGGCCATATCCTAGTAATCCTTCTAAT